>NC_090810.1:16107692-16270192 GCF_036512215.1 Solanum lycopersicum
GAAAAATTACATGACATTAATACAAAGTTTTTTATTTTTATAAGAAAAACAATTTGTACTGAACATGTCACTAGAGAAAACAACACAAGTACAACAAGAAAAAATAAGATGCAAACTTCATATTTTCCGCAACTTTGGGTAAGAAAATGAAGACAAGAATATAACTACTAGCTTAAATGCACAAGACAAAGACAATATTCGGATTGCAAGCATAACTACAAGCCTCATGAGATATTCTAATACTAATTTAGAATCTGCCAACGCATAGTAGAAATGATAAAAGAGGTCACTAAAACATGAGTAAACAGTGAAGAAGTCCAAACAACTAAACATCCAAAGTCACAACCAAATGCATCAACTATTTCACTTCCATTTATATTTCATATTTGATAGTCCTAAGAACTCACAGGAGAAACTAAACTTAAAACGAAATAATAATATGGAGAAAATAACTAATCTTAATAAATGGACTCCGCTAAACATCATAGGAAAAGAATACAGAAAGATGAGGTTACCTTTTTCTGCGCAAAAAAATTGACACAGTGACGAAGCAGGGAAACCAGCTCCTCCAAACAAGCACGGACGCGAGCAACAGTAAAGAACCAAGTAAAATCTCTTATCGCGAATGAAACTGAAAAAAACATATGACAAAATGACTTAGAAATTTTAAGCTTCGATCGAGAGTAAATCACTTCTACCTTGAAAGTATTTTTGTGTATTTTAGCCATTTGGCTTAAGATATTTTTTGGTGTGTGTTTGATTCAAGGAATGATCCAAGTAAAAATCTCCAATTCAAAAATTACCAACCATTTTCTAAAAAAAAATTACCCCCTTTAACTGTGAACCAATAACGATTATATATCAAACTGGGATTAGGGTTTTTGAAATAAAAGGGAGGGGGGAGCGGATGATATTTTTTGGACAAATACCATACCAATTAAAATTTCAAAACTCAAAATTTATCCCATTTAGGCTTAAAACCTTTTCCAAAATCTTCGACCCCATTTCGTAAGAGGAAGGGGGATGCACTCTTAAGATGCATTACCATGTCCTTGTCGTCGACGTGCATTCATCTCATTGTTGCAAGGATGAAAACACAACTGGATTTTTGCTGCAAGTACGAGTTGAGAGCGACATTTATAGAAGACGACAATGGCATCTGGTTTGCTTTGTTTTTACGCATGTGTAGGCGAAGCACGCCATTTCTCTAATTTGCTTTGATGCATTTTCTAGATCTATTGATTTGTGAAGGGAGAATGGATGTGGGTTGGGTCAAGTGTGGAAAGAGTGGGCTGGGTATTTTGAATTTGGAAAATGGATTGGGAAATGGGTTTGGGACGGTGGGCTGCTTGAATTTGCAAGACATGAGGGCCTAACATGGTTTTATTCAAAACGGGTTTAGGGAATATTGGGTATGAATTAAAATTTTGACCGAATTGAATGATACATTACATTGAGAATTTAGCCAATGTATTTGGACTGTAGCCAAATTGAATTCATTTACTAAATTCTGTTAATGGTTAAATAAGAGGAAATAACATAAATTAATTATGGAGGTTCTTAATCTTAACGAAATAAAATAATCGGTTAAGTTATAAACTAATTAATACAAAAGTGTAAGCTATTATATAACTAAACTAAGTAGTTAAATATGTAAACAAATAAAATATTTTAGAGATCATTTTTGAATATTTATAAAATATGATAATTAAATACGTAATTATGTAAAACATATACATTAGCCAAGAAATTGCAATAGTTACAACTTATTAAATATAACTTCCCAGCTATTATTTTTTGAATTTACAACATTAATTATTTTAAATTGTTTACAATCGAATAAGCTCGAGGATTAATCGTTATCCGTGAGGGTGAAAATTGGGTATCAACAACTGTCCCTCATTTTATTTGGATTGATGCAAAAAATTTGAGGAAAATGAAGTTGACGAAACCAATTATGACTGACCTTATATTCATCTTTAGAAAAGGGTTTTGGTGCAAAATTTAGGAGTTAAAGTCAAAACCCAGAGATGGGTTACCTACATATCTCAAGCTATACGAGAATTTAGGTCACTTATAGTTCGGTACACTTGATTTAACACACGATTATGAAAGATTTCAAAACTTATCCCGATGCAGAATAATAAAGGGACCGGAATGCTAAGGAAAAATATTTAAGAGTGAATGTTGGAACACAACCGAGTCTTCAACATTGAGCCCACCTACATATCCTTGTATCTCAGGAATCAGGTTGTTTGTAGTTCAACTTGATCGGTTGAAAAGGAAATCTACTATGCTAGATAACCATTGGTTCTGGAAAAATGACAAGATAAATCGAGTGTGAAAACGAGGTTTGTAACAACTTAGCCATGAATGTGACGCACTTAACCCATAACTAAGAACCTACACAGACATAATTTCCAAAGCTCTTGGTGTATGTCACTTCGATTGGATTGCTTCTTCCGGTAGATACAAAAATTTCTGCATGCAAAACTTATACCAAGAAACTTAAGAAAAACCTACAAGCCTTAAGATCAGGGTGTCTTTGATTGTGGTGGAAGTCGCTTCTCTTCTCGCGTCTTATGAGTTTGACACTCCTGTTTGGACTATGTCCCAGTTTGCTGCTAAGACAAAGTTTCACGTTGTGCTGCATCCTTTTTGGCATTGTCCACACCTGTGGTTTGTTTTTGAGAATTCATACTTTCGGATGCTCTCAACATAGACTGAGATAAAACTCATTAGCATAAAAAAGCAATCCAAATGGAAGACACTGTCTTTTACTGTGTTGACACTTAATTATTTTCGTTCAACATTTGATGTCAACTCCATTGGGTTTAACATAAAAGAAAATAAAGCTTATATATTATATTTGCAATATAATCTTCAATGTACTCTTGTTTTGATATGAAGTAATAAGAAATAGATTGATGTAATATGTTAATGGTTCTCTTGATGTCTTTTTTGCAAATGAAAATAATAATGAAGATTCTTCATTTGTAAGATGACAATAATCCATTGGTAGGACGATGCCAATCCATTGGTAGGATAATGCTACTACATGATAAGAGAATGATAACACTACATCTATAGTATGATGATTCTTTATTGATAGGATGACGATAACGATAGGACAATGAGGTTGCTCCATCGATAGGATGATGATGATGATACTCTATCGATAGAATGATGATTATTCATTGATAGGATGACAATAATGTTGATCCACCGGTAGGATAAAATAGTGATCCATCGATATGATAATGTTGATTCATGTGTAACATAATAATAATTATCCATTGGTAGGATAATGCTAATATCCGTTGGTGGGATGATATTTATCCATTGATAAGATAATGATAATGATCCATTAATAAGATAACGATGATAAGAATCCATCGTGGGATGATATTGGTCCAGACATAGGATAATAATAATGATTCATTAGTAGGATGACGAAAATGAATATCCATCGTGAGATTATATTGATCCATATGTAGGATAATGATAATGATTCCTTGATAGGAGGATAATAAAGATAAATTGATAGGATAACGATGATGAAGATGATAAATATTTATTGGTAGGATGATGCAAATAATAATCTGTAGGTAAAAGGATGACGATACATTGGTAGGATAGTGATCATGATCCATGGGAAGGATAATGTTGATGAAAATCCATTGGTAGGATGATGATAATAAATATGCTAAAGATTCATCGATAGGATGATGTTTATCCGATGATAGGATGATGTCTATCAATATCTAGCAAAGCTGATTCTTCACAAAGAAACATATATGATATTTTCCATATCTTCTTAGTGCCACCATCGTCTTAATTGACAACACAAATAAAAATGACCCTCAGTGTAGTGGTATCATCTCATTCAACAATACAATATAAATGACTCTTTGGATAAAGATAACGTCCTCCAGGTATCTTTATCTGATGGATAATAGTAAATTGTCTTTCGTCTGGATTTTAAGTTATTTCATCTCTTAATATAGTTGCACGTTCATTATGGATTTCATGTTGGTGGGAATTGAAAGGAATAATGTTATTTTTATTCCCAAATTGTTGGTATAAGCAACATAAAATCTTTACCACACAGAAAAAATTTACAATTTTGGGAACTCTTCACCCTTTTGACTTCTCCATTATAAACCTGCATCCAAAGAAAAATTGTTAGTCTTAAAATGAATTGATATTTGTTGATCGCTTCGATCATCTGCTCCTTGTCCTGCTATCTTCGGTTGATTGTTCTAATCTCCCATCTCTTGATTGGTAAGACAAAATATTTTTATGGAAAAAATAATTGAAAAATGAAGGAAAGTTTTTATCAAAATTGGTTTTTCAGAAGGTAGCATTTAGGACAAAGTCACTGCCAAGTGTCATTTCACATCAAGCTTAATTAAACTCTTTGAAGTTTATATATCGAGGTCTATCTTTTTACTTTTTGGAAATGTTCAAAGTTTCTCTAACTGCCAATAAATCCTGTCAAAATTTTGAAGTCATCCTTAAAATTTTTGTCCCAATTTTCAGTCTTCGCTTATCTTTAACTGTTGGTGAGAAAATTACGGAATTTTTGAGAACTTCTCCAAAAATCTGTCGCAGTTGAGAATCTGAAAGTAAATTCAGTCTCGACTTTGTTGGAGGGATATTATTCTTGATAATTTTTTAGTCCTTCTAAAAAATTATATCCCAGTTCTAGCGTAAAGAGAAATAGAAATCTTACAAGAGGTATGACCGAACCGTTGTGGCGCCTTCGTATCCTATTAAGGCAGAAATTAGGTCAAACGAAAATCCCCCACAAAGTTTAACAATACTAAGAAATTTTCAAAGAAAGAAACTGAGTACATAAGGCCGCCTACGTATCTCATTCTTGAGAACTCAAGTCGAACGTAGTTCAAATACAAAAGTAAACATTAAAAGGGAATAAAGGAGTGACCAAGGCTGACGTAGGCCGCCTACATATCTCATTCATGAGAATTCAGGCCATCCATAGTTCATTACAAAAGTAAATATTAAAAAGGGATAAAGGAGTGACCGGGGTTGACAAATGCCGTCTACGTATCTCATTCTTGAGAATTCAGGTCAGACGTAATTCATATACAAAAAAATATTAAAAAGTGATAAAGGAATGACCCCGGCCGACATAGGCCGCCTACGTATCTCATTCTTGAGAATTCAGGTCAGACGTAGTTCATTACAAAAGGATAGGGCTTAAAATAGAATGATTACAAGCAAATAACACGATTACAAGGAAATAATAGAAATATGAATGGAAACTTCACATATAATATCTTTGACAAAATTTAAGAAGATCGACGACTTGTGAGATCTAATGTTTATGCTCGAATATGTGACGCCATCAAATAAATGTATTGATGTGTTTGCTAAGCAAACTGATGAGTTTTTTTCCAATGTTTTTGTCATATAAGCACCAATTTAGATTTCTTTGGTGCATTCACCATTTCCCTAATTCACTATTCCAATTTTTTCTATATTTGGCTTATCGTGACTCTCGAAGATTTTAAATTTCTCAACCCGATGTTTGGGTACCATGATCTTCTAATTGTAGTAATCAAATTCAATTGCATCTTACCCATTTTGTTCATTCAGCTTGCGACATGACAAGCTATTGACGGATTTGAAAATAATTTTACTGCAACAATAAACAACTAGCAAATATATACAAGTAAAGCAAATTTTAACATTAAAGGAGGTTTTCATTTGAAATAAGAAAATATGCTCTTTAACGGAAAATCATTTTTTAAAGAAATAATTTGAAGGAGATTAAAACACAGTGAGGCGAAAAAAGAGTAACAGATGGGTATCGAGCCACATTCGAAACACCACAAATTTTGAAAATAACAAAGAAAAATGTGTTTCTTTACGAAGACGAGCAAGGAATCAAGAGTGGAGTTGATGTCCAATTAGGTGTTTGCTCATTTGCTTCACTCTTTAGTACGATTGGGGTCTCAATTGTCTCTTTAAGTAGAATATCACTGTTTTTGAACAAATTTTTTTTTCTTTCCCCTAGACCATTTTTCTATGGAAAAAACTGATATGAGTGGAACAATGATTTTGAAAAAGCTTGATCGACCTTCTGCTGGTTTTGATCCTCTCTTGACACTAAAGAATTTTTTTGAAAAGGTGTTATTATCTCAAATTCATATTTCATTCTCTTGGTTGGAGAGGCAACACCTTTATCAAGCTTTTTGAGGTTGGATGAGATTATAATGTTCTCCATATACAAATCTTCTTCGACTCCAATCACATTAATAGTTACCCTCCATGATTTAATATGGGGTTACTATTTACATTAGGAGTGGCAATTTGAAGATTGATGAGTTTTTAATCTATCAAGTCTTTAATTTTATGTTCCAAGTTGATAAAATCCTCATTAATATGCCCAGCACCTCCTGAATGGTAAGCACAGTGAAGATAAAAATTATAAATCTTGGAGTTTACATTGATATTTGTTCGATCAATTATTTATATCAAGCCAGCTGATTTAAATCTTTCAAAGAGTTGTGCTCCGCTCTCAACTAAAGGGGTAAACACTCTAGAATATTTCTTCTAAAGATTTGGGCGAGGAGGATTTTACTTATTTCCTTGATGTACTTGATGGTAGTTTGGAAGATTTTGGTGAATTGTTGTTTGCGTTTGAAGATTTGGGTAATGTGAAGCTTGGTAGCTACGAAGGGTACTTTGGTAGTATGATGGTGGATATTGGTAACTTTATTGGACATTTGAACAATTAACCAATGGATCTTGATAGTATGAATGGGTAAATTTGTAATGTGAAGGTGGAGTTTGGTAAACAAAGGTGGAATTTGATAACTCGATGGTGGGGTTTTATAACTTGGTTGTGTATAACATGTTGGATATGAAGTTTGTTGAGCTCGAGGATAACCTTTGTAAGTTAAGGATTTTTGAAGTGTCTTTTTGCATCATATGCATAGGAAATGAAAGACATGTCATCTCTTTTATTTTTCAACAATTTAGTTGACGCGGAAACACGAGAAACATTTCTTGTATTAAGCTAATCTTCGATAGCCTCACCTACGTTGACTATCTCCACAAATTTTTTTCCAATGAGCAATATTATCCTGTCATAATACTCTGGCTCTTGAATGGGTATAAACACTTCAACGGTCTCCTTCTCTGAAATAGGAGATCGAACCCTAGCGGCCTTTTTCCTAAACATATACGCATATTCACGATAACTTTCAGTGAATCTTTTATTAATTTTTTCCAAAGAATAGCAATCTGGACCGATCTCCACAAAGTAGGCGAGCAATTCAAAAAAAATCTTTAGCTAGTGCATTCCAGCTAGACCACTTCTTTATTTCATGCAAGGTAAACCGTTCCAAAGCCTCTCCAATAAAATTTCGGCTAAAAAGACAGATTAATAAAGTTTCATTCCTCCAACTCCCACGAATTGGTCACAATAGGCTCATAGGTGCGCCAAAGGATTCCATGTTCCTCCGATAGTGTCAAATTTGGAATTTTAAACACTTCTGGGGAGGTATGGATTTGGATTAATGCACGAATTCTTATAGCTCAACCCATAAACTTCAGGAAAAATTTTGCAACTCTTTCATAGCTTTCCCGATCTCTTCTTTCATATTCATCTTGACTACCACTTCTTTTTACCTCCACCATCTCATGTTCCTTAAACTGATCAACCTCGGAACAATCGGCATAAGGTTCATTTGGATTGGGATTTGAAAAGTAGTCTTTGAGATATGGGTGGAGAAATTAAGGGATTCTTGGTATTTTGAGTGGCTTGATAATTTTCGTGTAAAGTTTGAGGGTCGGTATTTTTGTTTTGATAATGGGGAAAGGTTAGAGCATTGTTCGTATATAGGTTTTGAGGAAGATGGAAGGTTTGAAGGTTGGTATCTTGAGGAATATGTGGTGCTTGACACGAAGTGGTGGCGCGATGGGGACTGGTGTAACTAAATCAATGGTTAGAAGATTTTGATCGGGTTTATGGGGTAGGTTCTGAACTTGTTCTGCTCTTAGGGGAGGAAAGTTGAGTGGAGGTATTCTATCTCTTAGAGGGTTGAAGGATGAAATTAGATTAGACAAATCTGGAATGCTTTGCACTTCCACTATCATTTTGGCAATCTATTGCATCAACTGCATAATCAATTATTTTTTATCAGTGTCGTAGGTTGAGCCACGACAACATCATTCAGGCAAATCTCATCATTGTTATCACCCATTACTGCCTTTTTCTTTTAACAAACTTTGATCGGGGAAGGAATCTTTTGGGTCCTTAGATCTTGTGAAATAAGGATGATCAACCAACTTATCAGTTATGTCGCAATTTTACTATCTCTAGCAAAATCACTTTTAAAATGTCTCCAAGTGTAAAAATTTTTAAGAAAAGTACTTAGAAAGAGTTGTCACTAATTTTTTAAACAAAATAAGAAAACTTAATTTAAAAAGATTTTAATAGATAAACTTTTAAAAAATTAGAGAAAATGAGTAAGAGGTTCTTATTTTTAAGAAGGTATTAACACTTAAAGTAGCCGCTAACACGTGGTTATCCTACGACTTATGTTAAATATTTAACTAACTTTGACAAAAATTAATCAAGTGTACAAATGAAGCTTTTTATCGTTTTATTTTTAGGAAAATGAAACTAATTTAATTATAAGAAAGTAGTCAAAACTTCTAAAAAAGGATTTTTATTAGCACTAAAAAAATAACATTAAGATTAACAGTGAAAGACGAGATAAAAAATTTCACTTTTTTAAAAAAAAAATATATATTATGTAGGAATTTAATCCGAATAACTTTAGATATGATAGTTTCAACAATTTGGTTAATTAAATCATGATAAATTTTTTTAAATTAATGGATGAATATGTAAAAGTTTTGACTAAATATTTTTAAATAAAGTATAACAATAAAATTGTATTAAAATAAACGAACATAAAGAATGTAGCTCATCTTTTTGGGGAATAATAATTCTGAAGTTAGAGTTATAAAAAAATAATAAATAATCATAATTAGGTTCAAGGAAAGGGGGAGTTGAATTTGGTCCCCCTTTTAGGCCAATTACGTTGGAATTTTTGGATTTTAACCCAATTCCCATTTCTGTATACACTTTTCATATTTCAATGTATACTAAATGTAAATAGCTTATTTTTCTGATTTTCTAGAACTATTTTAGTTCCTACTTTCTTAGGACATCGAGGAGGCTAACTCAAGAGGAACTCAACTCAACGAAATGTAAGGATGAAATCCTCAATCAACTCAGATATAGTTTTCACATGCAAATAAATAGTAATAAGATTAGAATTATTATAATCAATAATTAAATGAGAAACCAATGAACTATAAATTATTGTTAAAGTCTAAGAAACAAAATAAAAATGATGTTGTTAAATAAATAAGCAAACTAAATAAGAAAATTTACTACATTGGATGGAACACAAGTATACAAAAAGACATTCTTTAATAAAAGAATCAATGTGGAACAAGTTGGATCATTATTTTATGTCAATTAAGATGCCAACAAATGATGAAAGTAAACTCAAGATAAAGGAAGCAGTGGGGCATGCACTTTACATTAGAACTCTTAAACAGACTAGGAAAAATAAAAATAAAATAAATAAAAAATAATAACAATAAAAAAAAGTAGAACTGAAAATGACTAACAAAGAGCTCAAACCTTGACATGTTAAAAACAACAAGTTCAAATATGAAAGACAGGAAGAACATTTGTAAAAGAGGACGTGTTACCTTTTTTGGGGCAACGATTGAGCCAAACCAGCTGAGCGAATTCCACGTTGTGATCATAATTCGAGGTAAAGAGAATATGTACTAAATAAAACTAGCTCTTGATTTTTCGTATGTTCGATAAAATAAACCTTTTTTTTAGAAGGTAAAAGTCTATCCACTCTAATATCAAGGCTTCTTCACTCTTTAGACACCTTAAAACATGGGGGAGACGAGGTCATTTACTGAGGAAGTTTGGGCGATTTAAAAATTCAATAGCTTGAAGAGATAAGAAATAAAGTTGTCCATGGTACCAACTTTTCAAAGGAAAAGAAAGGGAGAGGGGAAGCGGAGGACGTGATTTGCTGCGGGATTCTCGTGATTTACAGGTCGCTTCACTAGATTTGCGGCGTAGAGTTTCTGGGTTTCACATACAAGGAAGAAAATGTAGGGGGTGGGGTCAGTTTGGTATTGTTGTGTATTTATCTGCTTGTGAGAATTATAAGCTAAATAATTGTTCGGCTTGGGAATATGATGGGTTGGTAATGGTTTTGAGAAGTTTATGGTGTTGGAAATTTGAATAAGGCTTTTAGGAAGTGACCTTATTTTTTTTTCTTTAAAGTTGGGGTAAACAATTGACTACAATTTACTATTAAAAAATGGGGATATTTTAATATAAAAAAATAATAATAAAATAATTTAAAAAATAATATAATAATAAAGTGATTTAGTATAAGTTAATTAATGATCTTCTTAATTTTAACGAAATAAAATAATTAACTATGAACCAATTACTCACAAATATAAATTATATATTTACTAAGCTATTTATGGAAATAATTAAGAAAAAACTAAAAATATTTTTTAGATGATTTCAGGTGTGAATATAATAAAACATGCATGATTATATAGAATATAAATTTTTTTTTAAAAAAAAATATTATAAAAATGAAAAAAATTGTAAAATGACTTGAAAGACACTTAAAATTTTATAAGAATAATTATTTCAAATCATTTGGAATGTAAGAAGTTTGATGATTAATTTATGTGGCATAGGGTCAAAATTGGGTGTCAACATTTGCCCCCTTCTTTGTGTAGGATCGATGAAAGAGGACCTAGCAAAAAAGATTGACGAATCCGATTTTGGCAGAACCAATTTCATCTTTAGGAAAGAGATTTTCATACGGACTTTAGCGATTATGACCGAAACCCAGATTCGGGTTTCCTACATATCTCAGGCTATATGAGAATCGAGGACACTTGCAGTTCGATACGCTTAGGAATCAGATTGTTTGTACTTTAACTAGATGGGTTGAAATGAAAATCTATGATGCAAGATAACCTTTGGTTCTAGAGAAGTGACAAACAGATCGAGTAGGAAAAAGAGGCTTACAACCTCTTAGACATGAATTCGGGGCTCTTCACACCCATAATTAAGAACATACATGGATATAATTTTCAAATCTCTTCGTCTTTTCTTGGAAAGTTGCCTCCAGTGAGTGGGGTGTGGTTTGATTGTAGTGGAAATTTCTCGTCACCTCACGTCGTAAGAGTTTGATATTCCCCTTTGGACTACGTCCCAGTTCGTTGCTATAAAAAAAGTTCCATGTTGTGCTGCATCCTTTTTGATATCGTATACACCTGTGGTTTAATTTGAGAATTTATCCTCTTGGATGATCTCGACAAAGATTGAGGTAAAACTCATTAGTTAAAAAATATAATCCAATTGTAGAGATATCGTGTTTTACCTTGTTAGCACTTAATTTCTCTCCTTGATTGGTTGGCGTAAACTTCATTAGTTTGACGTAAGCCAAATAAAGTTTATATCTTATACTTCACTATACTTTTTTTAATGTCGGAGAAGTAAAATAGACTAATTTGAATATAATTTTTCTCTATACATTTTGATGATGTAAATATTTTGAATATAATGTCTCTCTCTACATTTTGAAGATGTAATGCCCCTCTTGGATGTATTAATATGCAATGCCTCTTTCTGCTGTTTGGATATGATGGCCTTCTCGGCAGTTTGAATATGCAATTGCCCTCTCAGTTTTCATAGATGATGTCCTTCTTAGAAATGAAATATATAATGACCCACTTGGCATTTGAGGATGCAATGGCCCTCTCGGCATTTGTTGATAATGGCCTTCTTGGCGATTGAATATATAGTGGCCCTCTTGGCATTTGAAGATGAGATGGCGCTCTCGGCATTCATAGATGATGGACCTTTTAGCAATGGAATATGTAATGGACCTCTTGGAATTTTGAATATGTGATGTCCCTCTCGGCGTTTGTAGATGATGGCCCTCTTGGCAATTATATATGCAATGACCCTCTTGTCATTTTGAATATGTGATGGCCCTTTCAGCGTTTGTAGATGATGGCCCTATTGGCAATGGTATATTCACCTGCGATAATTAATATGGATGACCCTATCAGTAATTATATTACCACTTTTGATAATATAATGTTGATGGCCCTCTCGGCAATGATATTACCACCTTTGATAATATAATCTTGATGGACCTCTTGACAATGATATTATCACCTCTGATAATATATTACGGATGGCCTTCTAATCAATGATATTATCACCTATGATAATATATTATGGATGGCCTTTCAGCAATGCGCATCACAATATCCGGTATCGATGTGACTCACAAATATCCTTCAATGTTATCCTCTTCTGACTTAAACGTGATAATAAATATTTTATCATGTTGCACTTCAAATTCTCTCTGATATTTGATGTGTATTACATGTGCCCTTCAGACGTCTTTGATGGTGGAAGTGCAATATGACGTTATCACAGTCATTTGTGCATCTTAAAGTGTTATCCTCTTGATGCTTTCACTTATTTTTTTTTTGACCACTTGTATCTTTGTTGTGGCTCTTAGTTTTATTGAGAAGTATGAAAAATACATTGTCATTCAAATACTAAGTTAGCCATTTCCTATAGCAGGAATATCAATGTTTCTTCCTTCATAAAGAAGTTATCAGTCTTAGGTGCTTTAGCTCTTCGGACTTTTCCATATTTGTTAAATATGATGATCTCTTGATATCCTTGCAAACCTGCATCAACATAAAATTTATTAGTTTTAAATGAACTAGTTTGTGTTGACTTCTTTGACTGTTTGGCTCTTCCTTTTGCTATCCTTTGTTGATTGCATCTAGCTCCCCCACTTCTTGATAGACATAAGATAGACCTATTTTTTGCACAAAATATTTGATATATGTCTAAAGTTTTAAGAAAAATAGTTTTTAAAAAAATATTTTAATGAGGGTCATTGTCAAGTCTCATGTCACAATAAAGCTTAAGTTAACAACTCAGTTCAAGTTTCGATATATCCAACAAGTCCTTTTAAGCTGGGAAATATGAAGTTTTATTATGAATTTCTGATATTAGGGTTTATGAGCTTCTGATCACGCTGAAGATTAATTGTCATTATCTCAGAACTTCTGACAGTACTTGATAGAATTTTTAAGATCTTCTTTAAAAGTCTTCCTTAATAAAATGTCCTGGCATTTGTATGTCTTTGGTAGAAGGACTTGCGGATTTTTTTGAAATCTTCGAAAAAGATTTGCTCCACTAAAATGTCTTGTCATTTCTCAAATCTCGGTAGGAAGACTTGCCGAATTTTTGAGATCTTATCATTACCTTCTCTTAATGCATGCCCAATCTTATTTTTGTTGAAGAAAAATATTTAGAATTTTTGAGCTCCTCTCAAAAATTCTGCCCTAGTTTCCATTATAAAGAGAAATGGATATTTTCTGGGGTGTATGATCGAGCCGTTATGGCGCCAACATATCCCGTTGAGGAAGGAATCAGGTCAAACATAGTTGCCCTTATTGGAAATAAAAAATAAAGAAAAGAAATTTTTATAAGAAAATGACTGAGGCCGACATAGTTTGCCTACGTATCTCATTTTTTATAATTCACGCCGAACGTAGTTCAATACAAAGTTATAAGAACTTGACACAAGTAATTACAAACAAAGGATAGGATTACAAGGAAAGTGATGAGAGAGAAACTAATCTTCAGACATAATATCTTTTGAAAGCATCTGAGTTGATTGGTTTTGGCGACTCCTGGCCATCCATCTTTGACAGGATCAACGCACCTCAAGATAACTCTTTACGAACCATGTATGGCCCTTGCCAATTTAGTGCGAATTTTCCCTTATACTCATCTTGATAAAGGAAGATGCGTTTGAGGACCGATTGTCCTTCTTTAAATGTTCGAGATATTACTTTTTTTTATTAGAAGCACGAATCATTCTCTTTTGATAGAATTGTCCATAACAAACAACAATCATCCTCTTTACATCAACTAAGTTTAAATGTTCAATTCGATTACGAATCATATCAGCGTTGCTCAGTTTGTTTTCGTTAATGATCCTCAATTAAGGTATTTCATCTTCAGCGGGTATCACTGCTTCTATCCCATATATTAGCAAGTATGGAGTTGCTCCGATTGATGTTCTAACGGTTGTTAGGTATCCTAACTAAGAATATGGTAAAATATCATGCCAACCTCTAGGACTATCAACAATCTTTCTCAAAATCTTTTTGACGTTCTTATTGGTAGCTTCTACGGCTCCATATATCTGAGGACGATAAGCAGTTGAATTTCGGTGAGTAATCTTGAATTGCTCTCATATATCCTTCGTCAAAATGACTATTAAGGTTTGCACCATTTTCCATAATAATCGAATCAGATAGTCCAAATTGACATATAAGGTTGTTACGAAAAAAATCAGCTAATGCCTTCTTCGTCACAGATTTATAAGAATTTGCCCAATGGGTGAGGTAAACAATGGAAACCAAAACAAATGTCTTTCAATTAGAGACGGTTGGCTCAATTGGGCGAATGACATTCATCCCCCAGGCCACGAATGTCTAAGGTGATGCTGTAGCGTTAAGTTCGTGATGGGGTACTCGGATCAAATCACCATGTACTTGGCATTTATGACACTTTTGCACAAATCTACAACAATCGCGGTCTATAGTCATCCTAAAATAACCGGCTAAAAGGTTCTTCTTTGACAAGGTAAGTCCATTCATATAAGGTTGACAAACTCCAGCATATACTTCCTCAAGAAGTCTTGTAGCATCCACGGAATCTACGCACCTAAGGAGTTCTAAATCTGGAGTTCTCCTATAAAGGTTCAACTTGGAAAGAAATTCGGGGTCAATCGACGTATTGCCTTCTTCTGATTGGTTGTTGCATCTTCTGGATAAGTTCCAGTCTCCAAGTACTTCTTTATATCATAATACCAAGGCTTTCCATCTGGTTCTGCTTCGACATGAGAGCAATGAGATGGTAGTTCCTTTAAATCTATCTCCAAAGGATTAATGTAATTCTTATTTGGATGATTGATCATAGAAGAAATAGTGGCAAGAGCATTGGCAAGCTACTTTGCAACCTTGGAGTGTGCATAAACTCAATCTTTTGCACAATATTTGCACCAGTTGTACATATGGTACAATCTTTTGATTCTTCACAGACCATTCCCCTTGAACCTGGTGAATTAACAAGTTTAAATCTCCGATTACCAGCAATTCTTTGATATTCAAGTCAATAGATAACATTATGCCAATAATACAATCCTCGTACTCCGCCATATTATTGGTACAATGAAATCGATGTTTTCCCATCACGGGGAAATGTTGAGCGGATTCTGATATTAGAACCGCTTCAATTACAGCTCCATTATAATTTACCGTTCCATAAAAAAATACTCTCCAACCAGGATATGACTCAGAAGTAATTTGTCCTATGAACAAGACATCTTCGTCAGGAAAGTATGATTTTAGTGGTTTATATTCTTCATTGATTGGATTTTCTGCAAGATGATCAAAGAGGTTTATATTCTTCATTGATTGGATTTTCTGCAAGATGATCAGCCAATTCTTTTGTTTTTACCACTTTTTGAGTAACATACACAATTCAAACTCACTCAAAATCATCTGCCATTTCACCAGTTTTCCAATCAACATAGCTTTCTGGAAAATATACTTCAATGGATCGATTTTTTAAATAAGATATGTAGTCTATGAAGACAAATAATTCCTCAACTTCTGAGCGATCCAAGTCAAAGCACAACATGTTCTTTCTAATAGCTTGTATCGAGCCTCATATAGAGTAAACTTCTTACTATGATAGTAGATCGCATGTTCCTTCTTTCTTGCTTCATCATGTTGTCCTAATACCCATATTAATGCATTCTCTAAGATGAACAAATATAGTAACAATGGACTTCTTTCTCGTGGAGGTATCAATACATGCGGTTTTGACAATTAATATTTGGTAGTATCTAAAGCTTTTTAACACTCTTCGTTCCACACTGTTAGTGCATCTTTTTTCAAAAACATAAAGATATACTCGCAAACCACCGTGGATTGAGCTATGAATAGACTGATGTAGTTTAATCTTCCTAGGAAACTCATAACTTTTTTCTTAGTCTTCGGAGTAGGTAAATCTTGAATCGCCTTGACTTTGGTAGGATCAAGATCAATGCCTCTTCTACTGACTATGAAACCCAATAATTTGCTAGCTGGTACTCCAAAAGCACATTTAGCAGGATGCAACTTCAACTTGTATTGATGCACCTATCAAAAAACTTCCTCAAATAGGTCAAGTGATCTAAACTCTCACGGGACTTGATAATTACGTCATCAAAATAAACTTCAATCTCTTTATAGGCCATGTCATGAAAGATGACTGTCATGGCTCTCATGCATATGGCTCCAGCATTCTTAAGAATAAATAGCATTACCTTGTAATGATAAACACCCCAAGTTGCAACGGAAGCTGTCTTTTCAGCAGTTTTTTTCATCCATCAGAATTTGATGATAACCAGCGAAGCAATCCACAAATAATTGCATTTCATGCTTAGAAAAATTGTCGATGAGAATTTAGATATTTGGCGATGGAAAATTATATTTTGTACTGTCCTTATTGAGATCTCTATAGTGAAATTCTAATTTTACCATTTTTCTAAGGTACCGAACAATATTGGCTAACCAAGTTAGATACTTAGTAACCTCCACAACTTTGGCTCGAAAATGTTTGGTAACTTCTTCTTTGATTCTCAAACTGAATTCTTGCTTGAACTTTAAATCTTTTTGCTTTATTGGACTAAAATCTGGATCGATCATCAACTTGTGAGAAAAAATATCTATGCTTACTTTAGGCATATCATAATAGGACCAAGTAAATACATTGATTTACTGCTTAAGAAAACTTATGAGACCTTCTTTCTGATTTTATGTGAGATAGACACCGAACCTGGTTTCTCTAACACTTTCATCGTCTCCTAGGTTTACGGTCTCAGTCTCTTCTAAGTTAGTGTTCTCTTGATTCTCAAACTTCTTTAATTCTTCTGTGAGGTGTTCTGGGACCATAGTCTCTTCATCATATTCCTCTAACTCATTCTTATCTATCTCATTTTTCTCACTCAGTTTAAAACATGACATGATATTGACACATTTTAAATTATTTTTACTGAAATCATAAATAAGCCATGTCAAAATAAATAAATAAGCAAATAAATTATTTAATTAATTTAAAAAATTAGTAAGTTGTGAATCAATACATTTAAGGAATATATGAGGCTTTATTTACATTAAAAGAAAGTACAAACTTTGCCCATGACCATACGTGAATCTGCCTTTTGAAACATCACGAGATAAATTAAAGCTTAATGAGGTAAAACAACACAAAGGGTGGGTTTTAATCCTCACACATACTACCACCAATTTTATAAATAGCAAAATAAATGTCTTTGTCTACCAAGATGAGCGACGAACCTGGAATTGTGTGGATGACCAATTGGGCACTCGTTCCTCTTGTTTGGTATATCGAATGCCAGATGTCTCGATCATCTCCTAAAGTACATCAATAGATTCTTCAAAAAGATTCCTGATTCCCTCCATTAGACAATCATCATTGTTTTATTCTTGCACAGGAAAGGATTGGTACAAGTGAGGTATTGGTTTTGCTAACTCCCAATCAACCACCTTTTTACCCAAAGCTTCTATCTCATCATCTCCTATTGGGATGTATCCTAATCTTAACCTTGAAGCTTTTTGTGAACATTTGTATAGGCTTATTGATACCTTGCAAATATTTTCCCAACCCAAAACAAGGTTCAAATCCACTTCTTCACATTAATATGTCTATCATCTGGTAAACAAAAGGCATAGGAAAATGTAAAGCCAATTAATCACCGGTAGCATTCACTATTTCCAATATATAGAATCTAGAATCTCTTGTTAAATTATCAAATATCGGTGCATAATCATTCGAATGTCTTCTTTCACCATGAATGACTACTTCATGATCATCCTACACAAAATTCATCAATTGGTGAAGGGTAGAGGGCACGACCCTAACCATATATATCCATGGTCTTCCGAGTAAAAGATTGTAACTAGTAGTGATGTCCATCACTTGAAGCTCGACAATAAAATCTTTAGGTCCTACCTAAATACCTAAATTAAGAGAACCAAATGTTTCTCTTTGACCTCTGTCGAAGGCTCTCACATTGACTTGGTTCTGACAAATCTTCCCAATATAAAAATTCAATTGATTGAGGGTCGACAACGGCCATATATAAAGGCTCGATCCGTCATTTATCAAAAAAGAGTTCACAATCTTTTTTTTACGATTGATTGTGACTTGCAAAACTTTGTTATGCATCACCCCTTCACAAGGAAACTCTTCATCGCAAAAATTAAGACGATGGCTTCGGATGACTTTACTTAGCATGGCAGCAAGATTATCACTATTAGTCCTCGCCAGTACGTGAGTCTCATTCAAATCTTCTAACAAAGCATGTCTATGTTTTTGTGAACTCATCAATAATGCCCACACAGAAATTTGAGCAGGCGTCTTCTCCAAAATTTTCACAATGGAATACTCTTTAGGTTGCACACTTCGCCAAAAGTCCTTGGTTTTAGCTTCACTGATTGGCATTTTCTGGTGGTTATTCTTGGTGCCTCCATGAGACAATTCCTCTGGTTAGTAACATCTACCAGATATAGTCATACCTTGGGCGGTAACAGTCTTGATCACAAACTCTTTCTTGGTTGACCTTCCTTTTGAAATGAAGAAAGATCTTGATGAGGTGATATAATCACAAATTCTTTCTCAGTAAGGCCCTTTTATTGTCCCAAAACAAAAGATTGATGGGGTGTTATTATCACAAATTTGGGCTTTTTGTATATGCTTATTAAGGCTACATACTTCTCAAGACTGTCAATATTTGACGGGACTATCGTCTTAGTTGCATCCCAAACCTCTTCTGTTTCAATCATATTAATAGTACCGCCATGTGATTTGGTAGAGGATTACTATGCATAGTAGGAGAGGCAATCTGGAGGGTGACCAACTTTTGATCAATTAAGTCTTGAACCTTATGCTTCATGTTGATGCAATCTTCGGTGGTATGTCCTGCACTATTTGAGTGGTATGCACATATCTGATCAGATCTTGAGAATTTAGAGTTTGTGTTGACAGGTTAAGGTTCAATGGGATGAATCATGCCATTAGCTTTTAATCCTTCGAACAACTTGGTTCGACTTTTAATGATTGGATTGAAAATTCTAGGAGCTTCCCTTTCCAAATTTGGATGAGGAAGTTCATAGTTATTTTGTGGAGGTGGAGGTTTATGGCTGTAATATAAAGTATTTTTGCAGGGAGGTATTTGTGTTTGGAATTATGGGTACGGTTAAGTTTCGTAATTTGATTGTGTAGTTGGTAGTTTGGAGGGGTATTTCGATAATATGGAGCTGGGAGATTAGGAGGGGAGTTTGGAAATCTGATTGTACATAGAAGATATTGAGTAGGGATTTGTGGAGCTGGGGGATAGACTTTGGAGGGTGAAGATTTTATAGAGCTAACCTCGAACGACCTTTTTGTCCTTCCATCAGACGCATGAGAAATAAAGGACACATACTCTCTTTTCTTCGTCAATAGTCTGGAAAATCCAACTTACGATAACACATGGGCAATCATTCTGGTCGTAAAACCATCTTCAATAGTCTCACCTACTTTGACTATCTCAACAAATTTTTCTCCAATGAGAAACATTATTCGATCATAGTATTCTGGTTCTTGGATGCGCAAAAATACTTCAGTGATCTCCTTTTAAGACATTGGAGGTTGGACTCTGGCAGCCTCTTTTCTCCACCTATATGCATATTCATGATAGCTTTCTTGGATTTTTGCCTATCTTTACCAATGAGTATCGATATCTCTACATTATAAACAAATCTTTAATAAAAATATTTAGTAGAAGCATTCCAACTAGACTTATTGCTTCATGTCTTTGGAGGCGATCCATTTCAAGACTTTCCCATTCAAACTTCAGCTAAAGAGTCGTATAAAAATGCTTTATTTTTCCCAACTCCTACAAGTTCGTCACAAATGCCCTTAAGTGAGCTAATGGGTTCCTAGTTCCTAAAGAACTGTCAAATTTTGATACCATAAACCCCTCGGGGAGATCCAAGTTTGGGTGGATACACAAGTCTTTGTTATTAAGTCCCATAACATCAGAAGTGTAATAATGTTTTTTTTATAACATTCATAATTTCTTCATTCATATTATGCTTAGAAATATCCTGTTTGACTCTCCACTCCTTTTGCTTTTCCTCAGAGTGATCACGTTCAAGGTATGTAGTGTAGGAAACATGTGGGCCTGTGAGGATTGGAATGTGGAAAGTGGCCTTTGGAGGATTGGGTTGAGTTGTAAGTGGGTTTGAAGTGTTTTGAGGAGTAGTTTGATACATGGAAAGTAATGCTTGAGAGTTTCTAAGAATTAAGACTTTGAGAAGGATGAGGATTTCTGTAGGAAGAGCTTGCATGATATTGGTTAGTTGTATTTAATTCGATGGTGGAAGGCTTTTGGACTGGATTAGTAAGTGGATTGTGTGGGAAATGTTCGGGTGTTGTATTAAGAGTATGGAAATGGAGTGCAGGTCGTTCGTTGGTTAGAGGAGGAGTGCTGACAGTGATAGCCAAATTTTCCAATTCCCGAGTCTTATGCATCTCACCCCTTATTTCAGCAATTTGTTGTGCCTGCTGAGCAATCATCTCATTCAGCTCAGCAATGATAGGGTCTATTACTTTGATCTCATTCAAACCAATGTCTTCACCATTTCTAGTCATCTTTTATTTTCCTTTTAATAGATTTTGGCCAGGGAGGGAATATTTAGGGGCTTTAGATCTTGTAAAATATGGATGCTGATACTCTAAAACTTACTAATGAGGTTGGGATCGTTCCCACAAGGAAAATAGTCTAGAATTAACTTCAATCTATTATTAATATTATTCAGTCAATTACTTCCTTGGAAAGTAAAAACAATAAAAGGGGGGTTTCTATTTCTAAACGAATGAAAATAACTACCTAAATTGAAAGAGACACTTAACAACTTTGGATTTTAATCAATTAATCAAAGTAACTAGGATTTCCGTGTTCCCCACAGGTTCATAAGTTGATAATTCTAACTATAACAATTCTTTCCTAGTATATTGCATGCAAAGTGATAAGTTATGTATTTCTAAATCCTTGGTCCGGCATCTAGAAAATCTCACTCCGCACCTTTGTCCGGCTACGTGTGTTGCTATCCTAACCCTTATCTTTACCTAATATTAAGCATTGTAATCGATATTTGACTAAGTTTTTACCTTGTACCAATCAATACTGACCTATTAGATAGTACACACTAAATCTATGTTAATAATTCTTTTCTTATTATCTACCTCCTTGGTCCGGCAAGTAGCATTAAGGCTAGTTCTAACGTTGGCCATCCGTTAAAAAGACTTCTAACCGAAAGAATTATTAATACATGCAAGACACAATTCTCGAATTGTTATTTTAGCTAGGTTTTATCTCATTATTTTCTTATGGTTCCCACAACCCTTGTTATGGAGTTTAGTTACCCATAGTCATAATCACAATATTCAAATATATTATATAAGAATTCATGTACTTACTTCAATGAGAAAGAGTAAAATACGAGAGTTTGCTTTATTAATAACCAAAAATCACCAGCAATCAATGATAATCAAAAGTATAACAATAAATGGTTTACTAATACGGTGACTAAAAATATGGAGTCTAACAATGATCCAGTGTCTAACAGTCTAAGTGCCTTACCTCAAAAACTGGGTTTTGCGAACTATTTACAAAAAAATAAAAACCTAATTAAACAAGGAATCTATTTGCTGAAAATCTGCAAAAACGCGGCTTTGTTGACGGACCTCGCGACGGATCATCGTGGTCACGACAGACCGTCATGGACCCCGTTGTCCCATACTTATGCAATTTCTTCTGCTGCTCTCTTCATCACCCTCGACGGCAAGTATGACGGACCGTCATAGGCACAACGGTCCATCGAGGGTCTTCGTTCCAAAACACTTCAACTCTTGGAATATGGGTACTGGGATTACTTCTTTGAAATTCATGACAAACCTGCACGATGGACCGTCACAAGCTTCGTAACCCCACACTTGGTGAGACTTCCCCACCTTTCTTCAGCAACTGCACTACGCTACAACCTACTGACCGTCACAAGCACGACGGAGTGTCCTAAGCTCCGTAGGTGGTCTCTTCTGCATTTCTTCGCTCGAAATCTCTGCATTCATCTTTGGACAGACTTCCTGCAAAATAAAGAGAAACTTATAGAATATTTAGCACAAAAAGGCTTTTGGACACACTAAACATAAGGAAAAAGTATTAATAATACCGTGAAACCACGGTATATCAACACCCTCAACATAAATTCATTGTTTGTCCTCAAGCGACGCACTATGACTCAATACACAATCTTTGTACAGTAGTATCCATGTTTTATCATTTGCATTCATTTGGCTATCAATCCCGATTAATGTCATCATATCTATGCATGCTATCACTATTAGATTTGAATAATGTGGGATCAGAACATGACACAGACTCACCATGCACTAACATTTATCCTCTTCAATTTCTAACCGAGGTGCCAACAATTCCGGTATTGCAACTAGTGTCCTCACTTTAAAACAAAATCCTCATTTTTCACACAATGATTTCAGTTTGAGTATAACGATTACTTTTCAATACTCGCTCTCAGCACAAAGTCACACTCATTCATACCTATTTCCATAAGCTTGCCCTTATTTTCACTGCCTTAAGTTCTCTATACAACCCATAGGATCACGATAGGACTTTCTTAGCTTGTAACATAGGCTCACGGTCAGGTAGGGTATATTTAGGTAGACTTAAGTGACTTTTTGCCCTCCTTGACATATCGGCTAAACCTTCTACTTTCTATCATTCTATCTCACCCAGTTTCTCATATTCTTTCACCTTGCTATTTTCTCTTCTTTCTTCATTTGTGTAAGTGACTATCTTCTTTTATGTCTTGTATTTCTTGTATATACTTCTTTTTCATTACTTTTCTTTCAACTAATTCTTGAGTCACTTTACTTTTTTTCTTTATTTCCCTTTGTTCTTTCAACCCCACTTTCCAGAGCATTCCTCATAATAGCCACCCTCAACTCATGGCTTTGCCATGATTCAAGGTACATAATACCCAAAGTTGGGTCAGGGCAATAATGAAGGTTGTTTACTGCATTAGCCACCCTCAACTTATGCTTTTGGCATAAGCTGAGGTGCACATGTCCAAGGAGGGACCATGGCCAACATATTATTCCCAGAAAAGATCAGTTGGGGTGAAAAAGAAAGGTCTAATTTAAGCACAGATCATTTGGATCAACGAAGGATAAATTTCATTTGGTTTTCTTTTATTTAGGCTAAAAATGGGCTATATTGATTAAGGGCCTATGATCCTTTCCTAATTGTCTATTACAACTTACTTTTAGCAGGACTAACCAGGCAAGCTCTAGCTCAGTACAAATAGTGGACTATTCAAATCTTCCTCACACTCACTTGACATCTCATCACTCTACCATATTTTATGACACCTAGTTCGAATTTTAGACTCAGGGTAATGCAAAGGTGTACCTCTATGTCATGCTTAGAGCCACACATTTATCAGTTACTATGCCTAGTCGTGCATCATTTTCCAATTTATCAGGATATCATTTTAGCCATCATGCTCAAGAATTAAACTATGTACAAAAGATATAGACATGCCGGTTCAACAGAAAAGTAATCAGTCTTTTGGGGAAAAAGAACACAGGCAAGAAAATCCCAAAAGAGGATACTGAATTGGGCTACCCTGACTTCACCCTAACACTAACTTTCCATTTACCCCACCCCCAACAAAAAAAACATGGAATTGTCCCCAATGCATAAAAAAAATTTAAATACTAGAGTGGTAGGTGAAGCAAACATGTGGCGCAAAGCGCCGTCGATTAGCAAGCTGGTGGGTCCGGTTCCCCGGAACCCACGTCCTCTGCAATCTGGACACCCTCAGTGGAGTCCTCAGCAACAATCGCACTATCAGTAGTGCCTCCTGCTATCTCCAGAGTTCAAGAGCTAGACGCCCCAGCCGCTAACTCTTATGCTCTCATCTAATGCGCATCCTCCTCAGCAAGTGAGGCTCTCCTTGTAGCCTCCATCTCACGGCGCTCCTTCTTTCGTGCTCGCGCCTTGTCCTCTGCTCGACCCCTGCACCTTTTGGCATGCTCTCAAGGGGGAGGTGGTGGAATCTCTGAGGTGGCGAATAGGGCCGCCAACACTGTGTCTTCAGCAGGCTCGACAGAAGGGGCCTTAGACTCAGGCACCCTAGCCTCTAAGATCGTATCAATATCTTCGCGAAGGCTGTCGACCGCAGCCTGCAGAGTCGACACATCTACCGGAGGGGTTGTCCAGGATAGCACCCT
Organism: Solanum lycopersicum; assembly: GCF_036512215.1. Lineage (NCBI taxonomy): Eukaryota > Viridiplantae > Streptophyta > Magnoliopsida > Solanales > Solanaceae > Solanum > Solanum lycopersicum. The sequence continues at coordinate 16,132,276 of NC_090810.1, forward strand.
CAACTCAAAGGCGTCCAAGGGCTGGTGAACCTCAACGATCTTCCGCTCGCTATACTGGACCATTTTCCTCTCTAGGCGCTCTTCTTACTCAACAATACACTTCTGCATCCATGGCTGGATATGATGCAGAAGTGTAGCCATTTGAGCCTCTAATTTTTGGTCCCTATCATGCAGGACCAGCGGCGGTAGAGGGGATGTGCGAGAGGAGCTCGGGGAAGTGCTACTACCCGGAATAGACTCGACCGGGGTAGTGTCAGTGGACGCCGCCTGCGTTGCCGTGTGGGCCAGGGCTACTGTATCAGCAAGATCATCAGCAAGTGGAGGGAGCTCTGGATGGGGCCCTCTGCGTGGAGCAATCTCATTGGCCTCATCTTTGATGAGGCCGACGTCAAAAATGCCCCGCGGGGTATTGAGTTGATCTACGTGCCATATAGGCACACCTGCGGACCTGTAGAGAGAAAAGATCATGCACGGGAAAGGGTAAGTAGTAGTGACCTTGAAAGCCCTCTCGTGCATGACTTCCTGTAGAAGCCACGCGAAATCCACCTCGAACACGGCTATCATTGCCACCATCAACACTGCTCGATCCTATGTAACGATATTATCAGCGGCTTGGGGGGAAAGGCACTGGCGGACAATCAGCGACAAGAACTTTGCCGTGAAAGTGAGGTTGGCCTTCTTGATGGCCCCCTTTGGCTCGGTCACCCAGTCGGCACCCTCTCCATCAACTGACAGGTGCAGGGCCATCCACCTCTTGGTTTTCCCTCAGCGATGGCTCGCGCAGGAACTGGCCATCTTTAACAATCTGCCATCGGTAGTCAAACTCGCCAGTGAGAGGGGTATAAGTAACATCAACACCCACGCCGTATAGAAACTGGCAGATGGCAGGCATGGAAATGTCAACCTGCACGCCCCGTACTCGGACCTGCTCCAGTTTGGCCTGTTTAGCGGGGGCAGCCCGCCTATCTATCTAGGATCTAAGAGTCGCTACGTCGAATGCATAGAACTCTCAGACCATTTCTTCACTATAACGTCCCAATGAACGTGTTGTACACTCCAGGCGATGCTTGGTGAAGAGATTATGGATCTCAGGCCGTCGGGAGACTCCGTGTAAGGAACCGCCGCTCCAAGGTGAGTGTTTCAGTCATAACTCCTGTGTCAGTCAGGAACTTGGCGTCGGAGTAGACATGAAATTGCCTATCGACACACCACCGGTTGGGCTGGTCAGTGGCTGGGGTGGTGGCCTGAGTTGGTGAACCTGATGTGGATTCCGAACTGCCAGCCTCATCAGACGAGGCCGACGCTGCAGCGGTGGCGAGTGCGAGAACCTCAGCAGAGCCAGAGGCTTCCTCTGACCATGATACTCCTAAGGAGATAGACGCTCCTTCTTCATTTGTGGCTGACCCAGAGGGTGTGCCGGTCAGTGTGCGCTCCTCATCAGACTGGGAGGCAGTGATTACGCCGTAAGCCACCTTTTTGGGTGTGGCTCTAGGAGAACATGCAGCACGAGAAGGGGTGGAAGCTCCTGGGGGCACATACTCGGGGTCACGCTCATCATCAGAGACAATGACCATGCGGGAAGACGGGGCGACAGACTTCGATAGCCCGCATGCATAGGTTCGATCTTGCTTGGGTGCCATAGTAGATAGTACCTATAAAGGATCAATATTAGTACGAGTAGTGGCAAACAAGACAAGCAAAACCTCACAAAAAATTGAAAATAGTATGTAATATCTATAGTAATAGTGACACACGACGGGCTGGTGACGGCGCCTTGTGACTATGACGGACCATCACGGGGTCCGTCATGTCTTACTTACACTATGTATATATGGAGAACCATGAAGGAGAGTCTCTGAATAGTATGACAGTATGTGAAAGACGGACCGTCATAAGTACGACGGTCCATCGTAGGTGTCCATCAGAGGACACTTTGTAAAAAATGGAGACCCTTAGGAGAGGGGTCTCTAACAGTCATAACGGTCTCCAGGGCGGGCCGTCGTGATGACGACGGTCTGTCATATGTGTCCGGTGACGTAGACTTCGAAAAAATGGAGAGAGACCCTTAGAAACCGGGTCTCTAACACTAGAACGGTTGTGCAGGATGGACCACTTAGACAAAAAGAGAGACCCTTAGAAACAAGGTCCCTTACAACCAGAGCGGTTATGCAGGACGGACCGTCACGACGGTCCGTCACATGTGTCTGTTGGGGGACACTTAGAAAAAATGGGCAGTAGGGTGTTAGGGCTTTTTGAACGGACCCTGTAATGGTCCGTCGTGGATACGACGGGCCATCATTGGGGTCTCATTCCGTAGATCAGTGACAGAACTGGGGTACCCCATTCATCCCCGATGAACCCAAATTGAACTTGTAGTGTTTTGGACCTACATTTGTCTAACCCAACTACCTAGGAAACTAGCAACGCAAAGGCACCTATGTCTAGGGTTGTCAACACGGCAATTTCGAACATTTTTAACCTAGATTAGACTAAATCTTATATAAAAGAAAACGAACATATCATGAACAACTAAGCTAATACTAATTAATAAACAAAAATGCAAGATAAATGAGTAGAAATTAGAGACACATACCATAGAATGGGAAAAAAACAAGATGAGCAAGTACTCGGTGACCAAGAAGACACCCACCGTAGCAACTCCAACTAGTAGATGATAACTTTTAGGGTTTTGGAGAATTTTGAGGAGGGGCAATGATCGGTTGATAGAGGGAGAGATAGTGGAAATTGAAAATAGAGGGAAATGGGAGGAATAATGAAGGAATGGGGGTGAAATGAGGGGTTGAGAAGTTTAAATGGTGAAATTTTCTAATAAACTTCAACCGGGTCGGGTCGGGTAAGCCTCATTGATTACGCGACGATTCCCCGACGATGGTTCGTCATAGTTGGGAAGACCCGTCATTGGTTCCGTCGTGTGTGCCTTAGTTTTAAAATAACAGAAAGACGTACCTGGTGCGACGGAGGCATACGACGGTCCGTCGTAGGCGCAACGGTCCGTCGATGTATCCGTCAGTGACTGCTGCAGAGTAGTTTTTTTGCAGAATTTCCTGATGATGTGCCTGCAAATTTAAAAACCCATTAGTAGAAAAATTCTACCATTATTAAAAAGACTATAAGTATTGGGTTTGCTCCCAACAAGCGCTTGATTTAATGTCGCGGCACGAATGGGGACACTTGATTACTAGGACTTCATAAAGATGGTATGCCTCTATCACTTCATACCCCGATGCTTTATTCCCAAAATAGAGTTTTATTTGTTCTCTATTCATCTTAAACCGCACATTTTCCTTGGCTTTTAACTCAACTGCTCCATCAGGGAATACTTAAGTAATCAAGTAAAGGCCAGTCCATTTGGACTTGAGCTTGCCCGGAAGACAAGGCACCCCAGAACTGTCTACAAGCAACAAATCCCCAACCATAAACTCTTGTTTTACACTTTTTTCTTCATTCTCTTTCTTCATCTTTTCTTTGTGGGATATGGCTGATCTCGATTGGAGCTCACCACTCAGCCTCATGGTCCTATAAACGTTGAAGGTCGCTTCTTCATTTTTAAACTGAAATTTCATCTGCCCCTTTTCCATATAAACTAAGGCTCTACCTGTAACAAGGAATGGCCTCCCAAGAATAATATGCACTTCAAAATCGACTTCACAATCAATAATAACAAAATCAGCCGGAAAGATGAATGACTCCATCTTTACTAGCACATCATAGAGTATCCCAATAGGCCATTTCACTGTGCGATCAGCCATAAGTAGCCGCATCGCACTGGGTTTTGGATCCCCCAAACCCAACTTCTTGTAGATCGAGAGGGGCATGAGATTTATGCTTGCCCCCAGATCACATAATGCTTTCGCAAAGTGTAATGACCCGATTGTACAAGGAATAGTGAACGCACACAAATCTTCTTTCTTTTGTACGAGGGACCTTGTAGCAATACAACTACAATGCTGCAGTCTATCATCATCCTCAAAAGTGACCGATCTTTTCTTGGTGACTAGATCTTTCATAAATTTGGCATATCCAGGCATTTTGTTCTAGAGCTTCTACCAAAGGGACATTGATAGAGAGTTGCTTTAGCATTGTTATAAAACGCCGATATTTACTATCCTCGGTCTTTTCACTAATCTCTGAGGGAAGGGTGGTGGTGGTATAATCATGGGAGTTACCTTCACAGGCACTTCTGCATCTTTTCCATTGCTCTCTTCTTCCTCACCACTACCCTTTACCACCTTATCATCATCCTTTCTCACATTTTCCTCATTAGACGGCATAGGTGGGTCAATGGTTTGCTCACCACCCCGAGTAGTTATTTACATACAGTGCGCATCAATTTTTGGATTTTGGACAATATTGCTAGGAAGAGTGCCCGGTTTCCGTGTTTTCACTGTCGCAAATAATTGGGCCATTTGCAACTTGATCTGTTTAATAGATATTGCATGTGTATCAACTTTTTGCCCAATGCTAGCTAAATCACACCTTAACTCTTTAATGTGCTCATCACTAGCATCGAACCTCCTCATCATTTTGTGCAACATATCCTTAACTCGCGTCATACTATCCCCACCATCCTTAGGAGTAACTTCACGATTTTGGGGAGGGACATAGGGCCCATTCCTACCATTTCTGTTACCGTAGTTACCCCTTTTGAAGTTGTTGTCGCGGTTGTAGTTTCCATCTTAGACATAATGACCTACACGGTTGTAGTTACCATAGTTCCGACCTTGGTTCCCTTGACCTTGGCACCAATTATCCTGATTTGAGCCTTGGGCGCTTTGTCGGAAACCCCGCGTCTTCTCATTTACTACATAGGTGTCCTCCACATAATAGCATAATCATTAGGAGGTTGTTGTTTAGCCAAGTAGTTGACTGCATTTATCTTTTCTGCACCCCCAGTGACATGTTTTAGTACCAACCCAAGATCAGTTCTCATCTGAGCCATTTCTTCATGAATCTCATCTGTGGCTGGGTTGTGAGTGGACTGCACTGCGAAGGTGTTTCTCCCGGTATCTGACTTCCTAGTACTCTAAGATTTATTATTCCGAGAGATTTTCTCTAATTTTTCAGCAATCTCAGCATAAGGACACTCCTCATAAGATCCACCTGCTATAGTGTCCAACACTACTTTATTATTATCATCCTGTCCCCGATTGAAGTATTCCTTCAGTGACTCATCATCTATACGGTGATTTGAGACACTTCTCAAGAACGGGGTGAATCGATTCAAAGAACTACTGACTGACTCTCCTGGTAGTGCCACAAAGTATTCACTCTGTCTTTGTGGTTTAGTTTCTTGGACACCGGAAAGTAGCGTGCAAACATAAAAGCCCTTAGTTGATTCCAAGTGAAGATTGAGTTGTATGGGAGCTCACTTAACCATATAGCAGCCTTTCCCGTCAGTGAGGGAGGAAACACTCTGAGCCCTATTACATCTAAATACAAATCAGGCCTCCCTGCACAGCTTTTACACACTACCCTTACCTTAGCTATATGGCATGTGGATCCTCAGAGGGTAGCCTTGAAAACAAACCTCTGGCAGTGAGCATTTGCATTAGACTACTAGTTACAACAAAAGTGTGGCTTGTGGGTAGAGGAGGCAAAACCAGTGGCCCATCGGAGTCTGCTATGTTATCATAGCATGTGTAGTATGCTTGGGGCCGTGGAGCGGGATTTTTTCCCCTCTGTTGGTGTTCACAAGGAGCATCGAGTAACAACTGACCATGAACATCAACCGGAGCTGGGATGTTCTAGTTCGGATCATCATCATTTTTTCCTAAGTTTAGATTCATATTGTGCAGTGTACGCTCTAATTCGTGATCGTAGGGAAACAAGGGTTATCTTCCTCTCCGTGTATTTTGCATACAATGAGGATAGTTCTAAAAAAAATCAAAAACAATAAAACAAAGTAAAATCAAGAAAATATCAACTAACTATAGTAATAAGTTCAAGTTAATCTAAAAGCTACATTCCCCGGCAGCGGCGCCAAAATTTTATACACTCAAACTTACATCTCAAATAAGAAGTAAAGTGGTCGTGTCAAGTAAATAACCCAACTAATGAGGTTGGGATCGTTCCCATGAGGAAAATAGTCTAGGCTTAACTTCAATCTATTATTACTAATGTTCAGTCAATTACTTCCTTGGAAAGTAAAAACAATAAAAGGGGGGTTTCTATTTCTAAATGAATGAAAATAACTACCTAAATGGAAAGAGACACTTAACAGCTTTGAATGTTGGATTTTTATCTATTAATCAAATTAACTAGGGTTTACGTGTTCCCCACAGGTTCATAACGTGAAAATCCTAACTATAACAATTCTTTCCTAGTATCTTGCATGCAAAGTGATAAGTTATGTATTTCTAAATCCTTGGTCTGACATCTAGAAAATCTCACTCCGCACCTTGGTCCGGATACGTGTGTTGCTATCCTAACCCTTATCTTTACCTCATATTAAGCATCGTATTCGATATTTGACTAAGTTATTACCTCGTACCAATCAATACTAGCCTATTAGATAGTATACACTAAATTTATGTTGATAATTCTTTTTCTATTATCTACCTCCTTGATCCGGCAAGTAGCATTAAGGCGAGTTCTAACGTTGACCATCCGTTAAAAATACTTCTAAGCGAAAGAATTATTAATACATGCAAGACACTATTCTAGAATTCTTATTGTAGTTAGGTTTTATCTCACTTTTTTTGCCTATTGTTCCCACAACCCTAGTTATGGAGTTTAGTTACCCATAGTCATAATCACAATATTCAAATATATTATATAAGAATTCATGTACTTACATCAATGTGAAAGAGTAAAATCCGAGAGTTTGCTTGATTAATCACCAAAAAATTACCAAAAATAAATGATAATCAAAAGTCTAATAATACAATGTTTACTAATACGGTGTCTAACAATACGGAGTCTAACAATGATCCAGAGTCTAACTGTCAAAGAGTCTAACCTCAAAAACGAGGTTTTTTAAACTATTTATTAAAAAATAAAAACCTAATTAAACAAGGACTCTATTTGCGGGAAATTTGCCAAAACGCGACTGGGTCGACGAACCTCGCGACGGATCGTCGTGGTCACGACGGACCTTCATGGACTTCGTCGTGCCATACTTTTGCAATTTCTTCTACTGCTCTCTTCATTACCCTCGACGGCATGTATGACGGACCGTCATAGGCACAACCGTCCATCGAGGGTCTTCCTTCCAAAACACTTCAACTCTTGGAATATGGGTACTGGGATTACTTCTCTGAATTTCATGACGAACCTACAGGACGGACGTCATAGACACGACGGACCGTCACAAGCTTCGTAACCCCACACTTTGTCAGACTTCCCCATCTTCCTTCAGCAGCTGCACTACGCTGCCACCTACAGACCGTCATAAGCTCCGTAGGTGGTCTCTTCTGCATTTCTTCACTCAAAATCTCGGCATTCGTCTTTGCACAGATTTCCTGCAAAATATAGAGAAACTTATATAAAAATTAGCACAAAAAGGCTTTTGGACAGACTAAACATAAGGAAAAAGTATTAATAATACCCTGAAACCACGGTATATCAGATGCTCAGCCAGTTTCTCAACACAGATTAGTTCTACTTACTTGATAAATCCAAAACAACTCAAAGGTAACTATGTCTGTTCTTGTTTCTAATTAGAAATACAAAAAAGTTGATATAAGAAAAAACATAGAAAGTCATTTTTCATCATGCAGAATACTCCGTAAATGTATTTTGGGTGAAAAGGAAGATTCAAACGGGAATAGTTTTTTTGTTGGTTCATTTGAATGAATCAAGAATATCAACTTGTATGGATCCTCGTAAACTTCCTCCACTCATATCATTCGTAACTGAAATCTTCAAAATTCTTCATTATTAAGGGAAATAAAAAATTAAAATATATTAACCGAGCCTTAAATAGGTAGCCTATTTATCTCTACATGGAGTTCCATCCTAACATGGTTCGAACTTTAGCAAGTCAACCTTCATGAGACGGACAAATGGAAAGTTAGAGGATATTTACAGTTAAGGGTTTATACATTTCTTAGAAACTTGGGCAACACTTCAGGATTAATTTTGACGAACTTTGTTGTTGTAGATTTAATATATGCTTAGGGTATTCTAAAAAACAAGAGTGGATGAATTTTGTTTTAGAAAAAATGGCATCATCAGAACATAAATAATTATATGAAGCAACAAAAACAATTTATGCCAAAGGTAGGCTTAACGTCAAACAAAACGTGATTATGATGGATTGATCCAAGCTATTAATTTTTGGCAATTCGAGTTTGTAAAACATAGACCCAAAGATTCATTATTTTATAATCAAAAGAGTACAATAAAGGAAAAATAAACAGAATTAAGGCTTTGCATAAATGTTTGTTGTTATCAATCAATCTAGTGGAACAAGAGAAGATGACACTTCCACGTTTCCAGGCCAGACTCCCGTATAATCCAAATATTGCATTATTTTTTCCATTTGAATCAACATTTCAGGAGTGATCACTTTTGTTTCAAGATGAGAATGTCTTATCCAGAGCATCGTCCCAATATCCTCAAAACCCTGTTCACCTTATAGACTCGTGCTACTGCGGTCTTCTCAAAGCCATACATGATATTCTGGAATCTCTATTTCTGGTCAATTTCCTATATCTATCGTCAGAATATTATTCCATTAATAATGAGTCTCTCTACCTTTAAGGACTGCAATGTTTGGTCCGAAAGAAATTTCAAAAATCCTAATGTTTTCTCGAAGAAGGATTACTTGTGCTTGAACAAACTGTTGAAGCACGCGCACCGGATAATATGGATGGGGACCTTTCAACCCAAAAATCTCAATATAGTAAAACTTATTTGATATTGTGTAAGCCAAGGAACATGAGAGTAATGGATATTTCTACTGAATTTTGTTACTGGTGCGGGAGGCTAGATATTCATACCAGTCATCGGTACCAACCGGAGACACAAACCTTCTCATCCTGTCGTACAAACTGTCTGTATGATTTTCATTACTAAGAATATGTCATCCATATTTTTCCACTGGTGAAAATGTTCCATTGCCCACATTTGTAAAAGAAAACTACAACCTTCAAAGAAGTTTGATTCCCCTCTTTACATTTCTAAGAGCTCGAAATATTTCTGCTAAAATCATGGGAACAGGAGTAACTTATTTTCCATTAACACCTTCAAAAAGTACTCAAGCCACAGAACACATGCATGTGCTAATATTACCATGTTCTCATGAAAACACTAAAGTCCCTAGTAAAGCCACAACAAATGTAATGGGACGTCTAGTTTGCCAATGAACATAAGTGCAAGAAAATTCTTTTATGCACACTTTATAACTATTCGAGCGTTCATACATTTCATATATGTAATCCTAAGAAGCCCAATTATGTTTGATGAATCAAAGTTTCTTTTTATATTTCAGCCCTAAGTAGCGAAGAAATTTCTTCCCTGATTCACTATGTGGAAAAATCTGACCTCTTCCTACTTTATACTTGTGAAATAATAGATTTCCTCCAATGTAGCTGTAATTTCAAAGTCTAAGAATGTGAACTCAACATGATCCGGATTCAAAAATTGAACTAGTGCTCTAGTTACGTGTTTGTCTAGGTTGACTTTGAATAGCAAATGAGGTAAAACCCCACCTTTTCGTGATACCTAGTTTTTCACTTGGATTCAAATTTTCCTACCATGCACTCAATATATGTGGCAAACCCTCGACCATCTTAATTTTATGCACTTGGTGGACTGAATTCATCCTACAAAAAAAATAAACAAATAATTTCTACACTCACTATGTCAAAATTAAGCTTGGATCCGTCTATCATTATCACGTTGCACAAAATATGCTCGTTAGTCATTGGGTCGTGAAACCCGTCGACACAAGGGTGGACTTCTTAAATGTGGAATCAGTACCAAGAATCGTTCCACCTAAGGTATATGCATGCATTACTTAAATATAGGGGTGGTTCAGATCTATATTTTCTATGATTTGGCTTACTAGACACAAGTTTCCCGAGTGGACAACTCCAGTGAGGAGGCTACGCGGTTACAAAAAAAAAAGATCCCGGGAATCCATCATATGCCAACTTTCCTAACTTTTGGAATTTTGAAAGAAATTTTCGTGTGCGCAAAACACACCTCACGTATACGTGTCATTCTGTCAATTTTCTAGAATTGGTGGAACTACGAACGAAATGAAAGATTATAAAGCAGTAACAAATAACCAATTTATATAAAACAGTAACAACTAAACATTCTTGATAAACAATAATAAATAAGAAGTTTATATCACACAAGCAGTAAAAAAAAAGCATGCAGCATGTAAAATGAAGCAAGCAATTAAGCATTTGCTAAAAAACTTAATAATTAACCTAAGTTTGTTATGGTTAAAACTTATTAATTTCCCTGCAGAGTCGTCATTTCTGTTATGCCATAATTTTACTATCTCTAGAAAAATCAGTTTTTAAATGTTTCCAAGTACTAAACAATTTAAGAAAAATACTTAAAAAGACACGCCACATAATTTTTAAAGAACTTAAGAAAACTTAATTTAAAATGATTTTAATAGATAAACCTTTAAAAATTTAGTGAAAATGGGTAATAGGCTTTTATTTTTACTTTAAGAAGGTATTAGAACTTAAAGAAGCAGCTACACGATGTTATCCTACGACTAAGGTTAAATATTAAACTAACTTTGACAAAAATAGATTAAGGCAAGAAAAGAAGATTTTTTTTCGATTTTTTGTTCAAAAAATGAAACTAATTTAATTGTCTGATCAAAACTTTTTTTGAAAAAGGGGTCATGATTAGCACTAAAAATGACATTAAGATTAACAATCAAACACGAGATAATTTTTTTTTTAAAAAAAGAAAATATATATTATGTAAGAATTTAATCTGAATCACTTTACATATGATAGTTTAAATCAATTTGGTTAATTAAGTCATGATAAATTATTTTAAATTAGTTGATGAATAAATAAAAGTTTTGAATAAATATCATTAAGTTAAGTATAAAAATAAAATTTTATTAAAATAAACTAACATAAAAAATATAGCTCATGTCTTTGGGGAATAATAATTCTAAAGTTAGAGTTAATAAACAAAACAATAAATAATCACAATTAAGTGCAAGGGGGAGAAGTTGAACTTCGGCCCCCTTTTGGGCAAATTTCGCTGGAATTTTTTAGTGTTAACCAATTGTCATTTTTGTATACAATTGTCATATATGTGTGTATATTGATTGTATAGAACCTATTTTTCTTCTTTTTGAGACCTGTTTCAGTTTTCAATTACTCCGAACATCGAGGAAGCAAACTCAAGAGGAACTCAACTTAAGAAAATGCAGGGATTAAATTCGAACTAGACTAGGATGGAGTTTTCACATGCAAATAAATAGTAATAAGATTAGAATTATTATAATCAATAATTAAATGAGAAACCAATGAACTATCACTTAATGTTAAAGTCTAAGACAGAAAATGAAAATAATGTCGTTAAATAAATAAGCAAACTAAATAAGGAAATTTACTACATTTTATGGAAAGAAAGTATACAAAGAGACATTCTTTAATAAGGAATCAATATGGGACAAGTTGTATCATTATTTGTTGTCAATTAACATGCCAACACATGATGAAGGTAAAGTCAAGATAAAGGAAAGAGTGGGCATGCACTTTGCATAAGAACTTTTAAGCAAACTAGGAAAAATTAAAATTAAAATTAAAATTAAAATTAAAATTAAAAAGAATAAATAATAATAATAATACAAAAAATTAGAACTCCAAATGACTAACAGAGAGTTCAAATCTTGAGATGTTAAAAACAATATCTTCAAATACAAAAGTCGGGAAGAGCATTTGTAGAACAGGGCACATTACTTTTATTGGGGCAGCGACTGAGACAAAAGAGTTGAGAAAAGTCCACTTGGTGAGCTTAATTTGAGCAAAAGAGAATAGGTACTAAATAAAACTACCTCTTGATTTTTCGTCGATTCGATAAAATAAACCTTTTTTAAAAAAACATGGGGAAGGTGAGGTCATTTATAGGGGAAGCTTGAGCGATTTGAAAATTCAAAATCTTGAAGAGATAAGAAATGAAGTTGCTCTTGGAACCAATTTAAACAGAAAAGAAAGGGAGAGGGGAAGAAGATGACGTGATTTGCTGCGGGATTCTCTTGATTTGAAGGTCGCATCACTGGATTTGCGGCGTAGAGTTTCTGGGTTTCACACACAAGGAAGAAGATTTAGGGGGTGGGGTCGGGTTTTTATTATTGTGTATGTATCTGCTTGTAAGAATTATAAGCTAGATTTTTGTTGGGCTTGGGAATATGATGGGCTGGTAATGGGTTTGAGAAGTTTATGGTGTTGGAATTTGAAATTAGGTCTTTAGGAAGTGACCCAATTTTTTTCTTCTTAAAATATGGGGTGAACAATTGACTAAAAATTGCTATTAAATAATGGGAATTTTTTTTATAAAAAAATATAAAATATAAAATAAAAATAAAATAATTAAAATAATAATAATGATATTAATAATAATAAGGAAGCTAATATAAATTAATTAATGAGCTTCTTAATTTTAACGAAATAAAATAATTAACTATGTATTAATTACACACAAATATAAATTATATATTTACTAACCCATTTATGAAAATATTTAAGAAAAAACTAAAAATATTTTTAGACGATTTCAAGTATTAATATAATAAATACATACAAAATTATATAGAATACGGATTTTTTTTAAAAAAAATTATTATAAAAATTATAAATATGACAAAATTACTTAAATGACTTGAATGATACTCAAAATTTTATAAAGTAAATAATTTCATATCATTTGGAATTTAAGAAGTTTGATGATTAATTTATGTTGCATAGGGTCAAAATTGGGTGTCGACATTATAAACACAGTTAAGTTCTAAATACCTAACAAATGAAAAAAAATTCAAAAGGACAATTATTAGTGCCTGAAGATGAGAAATAGTACGAGATATCACACATATGGGTAACACATAAGAGTTGCTTTATTCGGAGACAAACTGATCCACCAATATAGAGAAAAGACAAAATATATAGAAATTTATCTACTCGACTTTGAAATTAGTGAATCAAAGATGTCGAATTTAGTCTAGAAAAAGTCGATTGTATCTTTCACTATCGTACTTTATTTTTGATTTAGATGTAACTCTAATTTCTTTGCCAAAGTTAGAATTTCTCAAAAATTTGAGAACGGGCCCTGGAAGGCTGCCTATGTAACTCTCGAGGGAAAATTCATGTCCTACAAAATTCGACCCTTCCTTGACTTCGGATCAAAAATCAACCTTTTGTGAGATGGAGTGTAAGGATTTTAAAATGAAGTTCAAATTTAACGAGAAACTAAACACTCGAATTGTATTTGGACGAACGTTTGATAGTGACTTGATATTTATGCTGGTAGGTTCTAAAAACGAATTGGAGAAGAGTGAGCTAGAATATTTCAAAATAAAGCAACATATTTACATAAGAAATTATAACACATAAACACATATTGTGCATAATTAACATATATGCCAAGGATAGAACTAACTATTTGAGGGATGTATACATCATTTGAAATAATTCATTGCCCCCAAAACTCAGTTTTTACAAGTTCTATGAATAAAATTAATGGGAATACATAATAGGGAAATGGGATACAATAATTAATCCCACGCAGGGGTATTACCATAAACTAGGTCCTTGGAACTTGATTTCTTCTAACCTCCGAATGTCGATGCCTTTGGATGAAGTAGTAGCTTGTGAAGCTCTTTCTTCAACTATAATTTAATTCTCACCCCATGGGATAATTATTTTTCTCATAACGTATACATTCTTCAAATATAAACAAATTTATATGATAGTCAGTTTTGGTCGTGGGCCGTTTTGGACTTAATGGGCCTAACACGCCATGGACGTTGGGTCATCTTAGACTAATTCTTACATTTTTATTTGGTTTTGCTATAACCTAATTTGATTAAGAGTAGTTCTATTTATAGTGAATAAGTGACCAAAGCGGACTACTAAGGAAGGGTCAGTTAACGACTGTTGACTATCAAGTAGCCAACTACATTCTTAAGGGTGCCCCCAAGAAAAATTTTGTTAGTGAATGACTGCGAACCCGCCTAACCGTCATTTATGGAAAAGTAAAATAATTGTCGTTCGACGTAATATGATGTCATGAGATGCAACAATTTTCATAATGTGATAAACAAAGAAAGTAGACAATTAATACACAAAGCCAAAAAAGTTGGTTTTAAAGATAGAACCATTCAATTCCCCAACAGACTCTTCATTATGTTTTATTCAAGAAAAAATATTTTATTTTTTGAGAATGGTTTGGAGTCGCCACTTAGTTTTTAAGGAAAAATCTAGAAAATTGATTTTCAAAAGATCAAAACAGAAAATCATTTGAAAATATTTAACGGGGTTTGTGGGTTCCTATTAGTGTTTTAGGAGGGTTTTAAGGTATCTAAAGAACCCACTAATGTGATTTTCCTATAATTACTTTGTTTGGCTAAAAATATTTTAACTTAATTGTAAAAAAAACTTATTTGGGAATCCCTTAAAAAGATGAAATATCAACCTACTATCTAAGTAAGTTTTTACCTTGAATAATTTATTATCTTTTCAAATACATTTAGACTTGATTAATTTAGTTTAAATAGTTAAAACATAACGGCGTCTTGAAGAGAATTTGAATTTTAACCCTAAAACTAACGACAATTAATAACCAGCAAATAAGCGATAAAGTGAGAGAGAGAGAGTGTCCGTGTCCAAATTCGATTTATGTCCGTCAGGACCGGTATTTGGACCCATTTTGTTTTGGACCTTAAGCCCATTTGATTTGGTGCATGTCGTAGAATTATAACAATGCAATAGTGAGAAGAGAGACAAGCTAAGACCCAAAAATAACCAAATATAAAATTTACGAAATGAATCTGGGCTTTTTGGCCCAAAATCATCAAACTTTTTAACCTGTTTTAAATTTTTCCGACATTTGGATCTGTATGTCGATTTTTAAGGATAGCGAATTCCAAAATAGGAATTGGGCCTCTGTAATAGTGAAAAAATAAAACGTCCATAAGGACCCAGGGAGATTTCATATGCAAACAAAATGGTCATAAAATGGACAACAAATCATTATTCAGAGTGAGCAAATGTCAATTAAAGGGAAATGTATGCCATCATAATTTAATTATAAACAATGTGAAGAAACTGAGCAGGCTTAAGAAAATCAAAGCAATAGTCAAGATCGGGCAAATACGAAGCTTCATGATTATATGAAAATAATGCCTCATCCTAAAATTTCACACTAAGAAAATATGAAAGCCCACTACCGACTTGAAGACTTTTAATGAACCATGCATACTAAACAATAATTCAACAATAAGAGTAAAAAATGTGAACATTTTATATACGTTATCAACAAAAATGGAAAAGGGGTCAACATTTTCTAGAGATGTTCCTCCAAATATGAACGGATATCACCAAATTAAAAAAAAAGAATTATATGACGTTAAGTATAGCTAAGAATCCCAGGAAAACCCTCAATAATAAAAATTCAATTTTGTCATAACAAAGTAATATGCATAAAAAATCATTTCGTGTCAACCGATAATAACTCAAAGTAGCTAACAAAGATACATATTGTACTCCACACGCTTAAGAAAAGGCGCAACAAATTACATGACATTAATGCGAAGTTTTTTCTAAAAAAAAATTGTACGAAACATTTCACCAAAGAAAACGACACTAGTACAACAAGACAAAACAAGATGCAAACTTCATATTTTCCGCAACTTTGGGTAAGAAAATGAAGGCAAGAACATAAGTACTAGATTAAATGCACAAGACAGAGATGGAATTCGGGTTGCAAACATAACTACAGCCTCATGAGACATTCTAACACTAATTTAGAATCTGTCAGCTCGTAGTCGAAATAATAAAGAGGTGACTAAAGCATGAATTGATAGTGAAGAAAATTAGGCCAAAAACTAAACATTCAAAGTCACAACCAAATGAACATCAACTATTTCAGTTTCGTTTTTACTTCATATTTCATAGTCATAAGAACTCAAAGGAGAAACAAAACTTAAAGAAAAATACGAAAATGGAGAAAAGAAACCACTCTTAATAAATGGACTCCGTTAAACACCATAGGAAGATAATGCAAGAAGATGTGAGGTTACATTTTTCCAGGCAGCAAAATTGAGAAAGTAACGAAGTAGGGAAACGAGCTCTTTCAATCAAGCACAAATGCGAACATCAGTAAAGATCCAATAAAAATCTCGAATCACGAAGAAAACTCAGAAGAACAGACGACACAACGACTTATAAATTGGAAGCTATAATTGAGACTAAATCTCTTATACCATGAAAGAATTTAAGTGTACTTTCGCCGTTTGGATTAAGCTATTTTGTTTGTGCGTGTGTGTTTTTTTTTGTTCAAGGAAAGATCCAAGTAAAAATCTCCATTTCAGAACTTTTAGACCATTTTCCAAAAAAAGTGCTCCCTAAAATAGTTAACCAGTAACGATTATATATATATTTTTGAAAAAGCCAAAACCAAACCTATTAAAAATTAAAAACTCCAATTTTTTTTCCATTTAGGCTAAACACCTTTTCCTAAAGCTTCGAACCCATTCCGAAAGAGGAAAGGGAATGCACACTTGGGATGGATTACCACGCCCTTGACGTCGACTTGCTTTCATCTCATGATTGCAAAAGTGTAAGATATTATATAACTAACTAAGTAGTAAAATATTTAAACAAAACAAAATCTTTTGGATATGATTTTTGAATATTTATAAAATATGATAATTAAACACATAATTATGTAAAACATATACATTAGCTAAAATTCGCATAAGTTACAACTTATAAATACAACTTGCTAGCTATTTTTTTGAAAATACAAAACCAATTATTTTAAATTATTTTGAATCGAAGAAGCTCGGGGATTAATTTTTACCCAGGAGGGTCAAAATTGGTTGTCAAAAGTATAAAATCGGGCATAATTTCCATCCACGAGACCCCCTTCTATGGACCATACATCATTCTACGAACCATGGTATAGGTATGTGGACACTGAATTTGTTTTCCAAGTGTGAAACCATCGAAGTGAATTACCGTCTTTGGAAAAATTTAGGGTTTCCATGAACTGTAGGTCATCCTAAGGACTCTACATCCCCACTGTTGATGATCAATGTAGTTACTATCTAAATTTTTTATGTTTTTGTTTTTTATTGTTCGTAGTTCTAAAATTATTTCATGGGTATAATTGGGTTATTTTTGTACTAATAAATCTTTCACAAGTACTAAGGTACCCAAGAAACAACTAATCTATGCAAAATGAGGCCAATCTAAATTGGTCACCCTAACTCTGAAGCTGATCAATGAGGACATCGACAAAGTGAAAGATCCAGCTGTACGTGCCTCTTAACATTGAGACTTCCCCTACTGCAGCAAGGACCACTAGAGGGACCCCTCGAAAGGTGAATCTCGATGTAGTCATTGTCTCCTAGTCTGATGAGGAGCACACACTGACCGGGTCACCAACTGGATCAATCTCTCATTTTGAGGTTGAATCAATCACCGAATGCAAATCTAACCGGCTTCAGGCCCTGATTCTTACCAGGCTTCAGGCCCTGATTCTTACCAGGCTTCAAGGTCAGCCACTCATTTATCCACGGGTTCCAGTTTTAATGATTAAGCAGCTCCTCTGATGAGGTAGCCAACTTTTAGGACACCTAGTCCACCAAAGTTCTAAACCTAATATTGTAGGTGAGGAATCGAACTTCTGGTATGTGAAGGAGAAATCATAGATCTACTGAGATGCCAAAATGCTCTTCTCTATATATAATATGGCCCAAACTATAATGATGGAGTGTCGAGTTCTTATAGGGAGCCTTCATACAATATGGAAATCTACCGGTTCTAAAAGAAACACAAGTGTAAATGGATGTATCGTGACCTAGGGACATAAGGTGAGGAGATTGTGCAAAAGTTTAATGTCTCCTATGTTGCTACTCTCAGCAGGTCCTTTCCTAGGAAGGCAAAGCCAGTAGACCAAGACCCCCTCAAATCGACCATGCCTTAGGTATCTCATTAAACATCTTCCATGACACCAAAGTCGGTTCCTATACGTCCTTAACCCCATAAATACGTGGGCTAAAAACATAACATATTTTTATTACAGATAGAACATCTTAAAAACGGGAACCTTCTTAAGGGTGTCATAGCAAAGAGAGGCCGTCATATCATGGCTTTCCAAGCACATGGCATTGGAGGGAAAGAGAGTTGAATAGGTTTCTACACCCAAATTAGGCATCAAGAAGGCCACACATATTTTCATGGGCAAGTTATTTTGGCTTTTCATCAGATACAGAGTATATCCAGTTAGGCCGACAACATGGTCATTTGGAATAGAAAATTCATGGTAGTTTTAATGGTCACATGGGTTGAGATAGATTTTGTCAAATCTATATTGGCGTAAATACATGTAACAACATTCAAGACCACCACCACTTATCCCTCCCTATATATAGATTTTTAGCTTTACAGGGATGTCAGAGTGCCTATTTGGCACTGTGATAAATTGGTCCTTGGTATGGAGACATTGGAAATAAGGCTCATTCTATATAAGGTGAATGTGGAAGCACCACAGAAGGGAACACACCTACAAATAATGTACCAATTTCTTCCTCCCATACCGCAAGTTAGGATCTGAGCTTATCAAAAGCAGCCCCTTATTCCAGAAACACGATGGTACCATTGGCACGAGTACAACAGTTAGAGAATAATATGGACATATAGTTTCACCATATCAAGCGTTGAATGCGATAGTTGATTGCAGAATCTGAGGAGCGCGTAGAAAAGAAGTTGGAGGCCTCTATGGATCATAGGATCTTAGTTATTCATAAGCGACTCAATGCTTTCGAGGTTCGAGCTTTAGAGTGGACAACCCCCAGTATTGGCATGTTCTCCATGCAGACCGAGTTGGTCAGTCTCTGGGCCAATATGTATTCCATCTTTGCCACACTTGTTGTTGATCCATATGTGGCACTCTTCGAACTTGGCGATGAATCAATTCTTGGTGCCCTATTGAGTGGAGACGAGCAACCCGAGCCCGCACCTTACAAATGGAAGAAGCACCATTCGAGTAGAAAACATGAATGCACGGAGGCAGAAGAAGAGGACAAGGACTTGTACTGGAATGAGAAAAGGGCTTAGAAAAATTATATTCGAGACTAGAAGATGAGGGAGTGTAGAATTCATGAGATGATGGTTGCGGCCTAAACTTCCTTGCCCTGTATTAAGGTTCTACCTAACACGGCGGAGGATATTAGTACTTCTGAGAGTGATGTAACCATTACTGCAATTATTATTGAAGTTGTTACACCTCGAAATGCGGGCACTATTGAGGTTGATCCCAATACTGCTGAAGTGGGAACTATGAAACCAGACCCACCCATCTGTTGGTGAGTCTTTGGCGCTAAGTGACACAGGTTATGTTCACCCGAATACATTACTTTTTACAATTTTTGAATGTATTGAAGACAATTGTACTGATTTTTGTTAGGGGTTGGGTGAATGGATTGTGAGTGATATGGTGAATCCTTACTAACACAACTCACAACCCTCGGTTGGGGTTTTCTTGCATGTGTTCTTTTTCCCCAAGAGGCTGCTTAATTTCTATTAAACCTATATATTTAGGAATAAATGGTGTGTATAGAATCATGATAACGAATGAAGCATGATGTCATAGTTTTGTTGAAAAATGATACCCATAAAAAATTTGAAAAACATGAAGCTACAAGCTATAGACTAGCCTAAGTTTAATGTGTTGTCTCTAAGCATGACACGATAATGATCCAACATAATTTCATGATCTAGCTAGAACTTATACTTGGTAAACGAATAATCTAGTAATGAAACTATGTGCCAAGAGAGTAAGAATTGTTGATGATTCAAGGAGTGTGTGCCAATGTAGAACTTTCCTAGTTAGTCCTGCAAAGATAATCCACTCTATAATCTACGAAGTAATCATAGGTGGTTGTTCTAAACAGTCCACCGAATACCTAAATTAATCCAACAAAATGATATGAATTTTTCCTTTGATCCAAATACGTTGAGACTTAATGATTCCACTTCTTTCAAAACCCCTAATTCACCTTCCGATAATCTATTGTATTGCCCCCCGTCCCTCCTTAAACATGTGCAACTTAACTTAGGCCAAAAGCCTATGTTGAGGGTGGGTAATGCAAAAGTGACCTCAAATATTGTCCCTGATCCGATATCGGGTATTGCACACCTCATTTAATGGAAAATCCATAAGTTGAGTTATGATTCTGATCCTAGTTACATGTGTCTGCATCATAAGATGATGCAAGCCAACTAGTATCAGTACATTGAATGTATGAATATGTGAGTTGGATTGCTAAAACAAACATAGGCTTGAAAGAGATTGTGAAACAGACACATACACACACACACATACACGCACACACACACACACACACACACACGTACACACACACACACACACACACACACTCACACACACACACACACATATATTGGGACCTACCAAACGACCCCTAAAATCATACATAATGGTTTAAATTCAAATTTAGAAATTATAAAATATCATAAGAGAAATTGTTAATACAAAACATTTTCATCATGTTTTTCGAAATGTTCTACAATAATTTTCTAAAAATTACTTATTAATAGTGTGTTTACATGACATTGTTATCTTGAACTTGAATGCGGATAGAATCATGAAAAAAAGTTAGATCTCCTCTCTTGAGGCATTTAAACTGTAGAGGCAACATTTTTTGAGTAAAAATCTCCAAAAAGGTTGACTGAAAATGTAAACAAACTTACATTAAAATTGAGTATAATGATGAAAAATCCGTAATATGTACAATGCAAAACATAAATTGTGAATTGAGAACAAACTAAAAGAAATCTAAAAATGTAATCCAAATTACATTAATTAAATTAAAAATTTGATGAAGTAATGTATACCTGATCGTTTATCGACCAAGAATATTCTTGAAGTAATACATACATTTTTTTGAAGAATTAAATTTTGAATAACTTTTGTTTGAAGAAAGAAAAAAATCTGGGAACTTGAAAGGTGGAAAGTTTTTAAGAGAATAATGTGAAAAAGGGAGAAACGTGAAAAATTAAAGGGAGAATTTTGTATTTGTTTTTTATTTTAAATTTTTTATTGGTTAGAGTTTGGTCGAATTATGGAATCTATAATTGATAAAAGAAAATCACAAAAATATTAAAATGTGAATACAAATTATTTTTGAAAATATTGTCATGATGTTTGAAGCAAATATTTTAAAGTGTTGTTAGTATGATAAATATGTTATGTATTATGATTATATAATGAGAAGATGGTCTAAAAACTCCTCAACATATACCCAAAATATCAACTACATACTACAACTTTACGGGTGTCCTTTTACCCACCTAAACTATATTTTTTATCTATTTTGTACCCACCTAAATGCTGACCTCAACACATAAATCAAATAACTCATCTTGCATGATTCCATGCGCTGGGACCCCCACC
Source organism: Solanum lycopersicum (assembly GCF_036512215.1). NCBI lineage: Eukaryota > Viridiplantae > Streptophyta > Magnoliopsida > Solanales > Solanaceae > Solanum > Solanum lycopersicum. The sequence continues at coordinate 16,153,924 of NC_090810.1, forward strand.
TTGAAACTCTTGTTTCTTGTTTTTCTCCCTTTTCTTGCTCCCCCCCTATGTCCCTCCTAAATTGAAAGAACAACTAAATAACAAACAAAAATCAAAACTCTCTTTTCTCAAGTTCATATCATTCTCCACTTTTGGTAATCATCAAAAGATTGTCAACTCCATTTTATAGTTTATCACGTGATATTATTAAAAGGTTAGTTCTTTATCCCTTAGTTTGGAGTTTGTAATTTATCCCTAGGATTTCTGTTGATTCGTGAAATTACAAGCATTATTGTGTCAAAACTTATGTATAGCTTATGATTATAGTTTTAGGTGTTCATCTACACCAGATTATACCACGATTTTCATGAAATTTGGTTTTTACTTTCTCGTCTAAGTCGTCTAATCTTGTATTCTGCTCGTCTTAGTATAATGTTCATCGATTGTTTTATTTATATTCTTCTTAGTATTATGTCATAGAGAAGCTTCTAGTTTTCTATTGTGTTGTATTTATGTTCATAGATTTTGTTCATAGACAAGCTAAGTACTGTGTGTATTTTTTTAGTTTTCTACTGTGTCGTATAATGTTCATATTAAAGTACTTTTCTAGTTTTTTGATTACCCTAAGATTAGAGTTCATCTATAATTACTACTCTATTTTTTAAATTATCTTCAGGTAAGTGATGAGTGATTTTACTTTGACTACTCTAAGGTGGTACCATGGTAGTTTGTTAAATGTAAGTAGTGGGGAACCCATATATAATGGTGGAAAAGTTACAGAATTTTTGATGTTGATGTAGATAGAATGTCATATTTTGAGTTTAAAGACTATATTAGAGAATTGGGATATAGTACAACTTGCACCTTTAGTATTAAAGCAACTAACTATGGCATTTTTGTAGCTATTGATATTGATAAGGATATTTTAGACATGATGAGTTTCTTGGAAGATGGGGATGAAGTGGGAGTATTTGTTAGGCATTTGGTTGATGTGGCAATTTTGTGGGGCCCAAGTTAACACTAAATGTTATTCATGTGGATATGGGAGAATCTTGTGCAGATTTTTATGCAAGGCCTAGTAAAAGTGAAAACTTTAACTTTTGGATACATAAAGACCATTTAAATAGCGAAGACCCTACTGCTACTTTTTCAACCTCACATCTGTTCACCACCACACCTCCTTTTAATATTGCTACTGCAGATGGTGGTAGTGATTATGAAATAGATGTTTATCCTGCTGGACCTGATTTGTGATAAGAAGATGTAAAGTGTGCTGATTACTCAAATAAGGATAGTGTTGAGTCTGAAGCTGAATAAGTTGGAAATGATAATGAGGAAGAGTATGGTAGTGATGTACATGAGGAGATTAGGGAGTTGAGGGCTTAAAAAAGATGTTTTCAATGGAGGAAAATAAGGGAAAGAGTAGCAATAGACAATGAAGAGGTACGAGTAGGTGAAGCTAGACCAGGTCTAGGTTTTGATGAAATTGAAACAGGTAAAGTAAGTCATGAAAGAAGGCTAGGAGGAGATGAGCCTTACTTTGCAAGTTTTGATAAGGGCAATTTTGAGTCAGAGGAATATGAGTGTTGTAATGATGATGAACATGAATCTGGTAGATCAAGAAGGGTAAATTTTTCAAGAAAGAGGAATTCAAAACCTCGAAAAATCATTCATGATCCTACAACAAAGAAAGTTGCGTGGAAGTTAGGCATTTTTTTAAGGATGTGAAAAAATTTACACAAGCAGTAACTAAATATGCAGTTAGAAGGAGTGTTCAAGTGGAGAAGTGGGTGAATGAGACAAAGAAATTTAAAGTTAGATGCAAAGGTGGTTGTCCATGACTTTTGTATGGATCTCTTGACAAGACACAAATAATTTCATGATAAAAACTTTTACTCCAAAGCATACTTGCAACAAGACATCTAGAAATTACTGTGCAATGCCAAGTATTCATCTGAAGCCTTTAGAGAAAGAACAACACAGCAACCAAACATAAGAGTCTTCAAGGTACAGCAGTTGATTAGGAAAAAGTTTTAACTTCATGTTGGCAAGACTACTGTGGAAAAAGCAAGAGCTAAAGTGTTGAAAGATATAATGGGTGATTATGTTGTGGAATTTTGAAGGCTACTTGACTACAAGGATGTATTGTTGAGGACCAATCCAAGGAGCATTTGTGTTGTAAATGGTGGTGAACCTGATGCAGAAAGCAAATCAATATTTCAGAGTTTTTACATTTATTTTGATGCTTTAAAGAAGGCATGGATACATTATAGGAAGTACATATGCTCATATGGTTGTTTTCTTAAAAGGGTTTGTAAAGGCCAACTGTTAGTTGTTGTGGCCAGGGATGTTAACAATCAGATGATGCCACTTGCTTTGGTAGTAGTGGAAAAGGATAACAAACACACATGGACCATGTTTGTGAAATGCATAAGGGATGATTCGGGACATGGAGATGGTTAAGGTCTCACATTGATTACAGACATGCAAAAGGTATGTGAAATTATATTTTACAATTTTAAATTTTTATATGTAATTTGTGACCTAATCAACATCTATTGCTGGGAATGTCAGTAGCAATTACAAATGTACTTTCTATGTGTGAACATAAAATGTGTGCTAGACATATATTAGCTAAGTGGGCTAAGGATTGGAGGGGTCTTCAATGAATACAACAATTTTGGAAGATAGCTAAGCGTATATTTGAGTCTCAATTAAGGCATAACATAGAGAAGATGAAGTTGTTAGGTCCAAAAAAAATGATGGATAACTTAATGTATTATAGTATTAATTTTTGGTGCAAAGTTTACATCAATAATGAAGTAAAGTGTGACTCTATAGACAAAAACATGTCTAAGTGTTTTAATTCATGGATCTTGGCTGCTAGACACAAGACCAACATTACTCTGCTTAAAGAAATAAGAGTGAAGATGGTACATGAATAAGCAGTTTGAGGGAGTTTCCTAGTACTTGGAAGTGTAATTTCTCTACAATGTCTTTTAAGGTTTTAGAGGAGAACATTAATAGGTCTATATAATGTACCATTGAATTTATTGGAGCTTCTGTATTTGAAGTGAAAGAAGGGATTTGTCAACACAAAGTGGATATTGTTAGGAGAACCTATAGTGGTAAGGTGTTGCAGTTAAGGGGCATACCATGTGGACATGATGTAGTTGCATTATACTTTACGAAGTTTTCTTTATTGTGTAATGACCCGGACTGTCTTTTTTGTAAAATTATTATTTTTCACCCTCCCGATAATTTCCTGAATAATTTCTAATCAGCCCGTGAAAATGGTTTGAGAATTTTTAACTATTCACTAACTATATCTATTTAATTAATAAATATTTCTATTAAATAAATAATTTATTTGATGTCTAATGATTTAAATTCATAAATAATTTTAAAACCCTATACCACTTAAGTCATGGACTGAACGAAATTAAAAGATGTTTTTGAAGTTTCGCTTAACAAAAAGAGCCGCCGCTTGAAAATTGGCCATATACCATCCAAAGCAATGGTTGCGTTTGTCTAGAAGAGTATTAATGCACCTCAATATAAAAAATTGTGTGTAGGGAATGAATTTATATCATTGTTGTTATTATAATGGCTAATATATATATATATATATATATATATATAGAGAGAGAGAGAGAGAGAGAGAGCGAGTACATTAATGGCTACAAACTTAAATTTGAATTTAGAAATTAACGTCAATTATTACTCCTAATAAGAAAATAAATATTGGCTTACCAAGTGCTACGTAATGTTGAAAGAGTTTTGTTCCATGCAGAGCTTGCAGGTGAAGAGTTGTTATCCTTGTCTTAAGAGACTCCACCACTAGTTTCGTAACCACTGGTTCTTATATGCATTAGTACTTATTTTATTAAAACATTAGCAATCTAGTTTTGATATATAAGTATATTAATATATGTAATTAAACCGTGGAAGTATTTTATAATGCGGAGATCATCAAAATAAATGGTATTGAAAATTATTGAGACTAAAACCAAGGCTTGAAATTTAAAAAACATAAGAGTTGACATGTTAGAAAAAAAGGAGATTGATTAATTATAAATTTGAGCAAAATTTTGGGTCTAAGTTAGACATATAGTGGTATGGGTGTTGCTAATTTCGAGATCTTATTGTTAATGTGTGCTGGGATAGATTACATTAATTGGGATACTTTATGAAATTGGAAGGCTCAAGTCATGGAGTAATTATTCGACTATTTGAGGCAAGTGAATTTCTAAACCCTTGATAAGTGTATGAAATGCGTGTTTTTCCTTGTGGTATATGTTAGGGAGTAATGGGACATGGTAATGGGTTGACTTGTCTACATTAATTTATACTAATGATGAAACAAAGGGTAATAAGAGGCAATGTGAATAATTTCTTTTGCGTTATGTGTTCATAATAAAGAATGGTGTGAAAGACTTGTTGAGTCATTGTTGATGTTATTGTGAATCGTGCAGTGTTATGAAAGTGGTAATATCCTCTTTATTTGTGTGAACATGTCCTTTGCATTATTTTAAGGCATGGTTGTGATAAGTGTTATGCGCATTGAGAAGGAAGGAGAACTTACAGAGGATGTCCCATTTCGAGGGACATATCGCGCACCGCGGTGGATACTATATTTCGAGGGACGTATCGCGCTCCGCGATGGTTACTATTATCGAGGGTTGTATAATGTGCGGCGAAAGATGCATGGAAAGATATGTCCCTCTTGGGTCCTGAATGAAAGACAGCGGGTGTGTATCACTAGTTCAGACATGTATCATTATACTTGACATTGCATTCCATTTCATTACACATACTTATTATTTGTGAACTTAATATTGTGTTTTGCTGATCTTGTGATTGCCTTTCTGCAAAATTTTTGATTGATGAATACTGAGTTTGTTATTGAGGATATAAAATTTGTTGAATTGTTATTGTTGAGGGTATATAATTTGTTGAAGAGTTGTTATCGAGGATATGTAATTTGTTGAATCGTTGTTGTTGAGGATATGTAATTTGATAAAGTGTTGTTGTTGAGGATATGTAATTTGTCTAAGTTTTATTGTTGATCTACGTGCTATGTAAACTGTGAGCTGTTAGGTTGGGCTAATTTGTATGCAAGTTGTAGTTGTGGAGGTTCGGTTGGGGGTGGTTGGAGTACCCGCATTTTATCCCCTTAGCTTGTGTTTAGAGGGTTACTTGCTGAGTACCGTGTAGTTTGGTACTCACCCCTTGCTTCTACAATGTTTTTGTATGTTACTAGCCCAGACCTTTATGATACATTCTCTTCTTTTCCGAGGCTTCCTTCATATTTGTGAGGTGGTTGTTGATCATCTCAGCATACCTTGTTCTACTGTAGAAACAATATCATATGAGATTATATTTTCTTTTGATTCAATTGTAATACTTTAGAGGCTTGTACACGTTACAACTATGTTTTGGGGGTACATAAAAGTAATTTAGAAATTTCCCAAATTTTATTGTAATGATTGAGTTTTAGGCTGACTTGTCCTGGTGTGATAAGACAGGTGCCATCACGAACAATTTTGGGTCGTCACAAAATTGTATCATAGCTCTAGGTTCATAGGTCTCACGTGTGTACAAGTCGTGCCTAAATAGAGTCTCAAGGATTTGTACAGAGACGTTTGTACTTATCTTCGAGAGGCTATGGTGACTTTTAAGAAAATCATTTTTTATCTCTATCGTGCGTACTAGGTCCTATTTGATTCTTGTCTCTTCACTCCATTCACTCTCATTTATGTGATGACTCATGCATAGTTCCTTGAGTGAATAGTTGACATGTCGTGTATTGGTTTGATATTAGATCTGGAATTAAGGGGGAAATTATATACTTATCAAGCAAATGTATGATCATATTTGAAGGGATTGAATAAGGTTAGTTATAATAGTAAAAAAAGAAATAATAGTACTTATTTGGTATAAACAATATATGGAGTGGTTTAATAATTAAATTTTAAATATTTGAAGAGTTGGCTAGATAATATATAGTGTAACGTTATAAAATACATTTGAAATAGTTGTCATACCATTAATGGGTTGCTTAGAAAATGATATTGCATCAATTAAGGTTAGAATCTCTTCTGTGGTTTCACAGATTGAGTGTTAACAAAAAAAAAGTCATGATACGACTATTACAATGGTACTAATATTTAACTGGTTAGAATTATGGAGTGTCTTACTTTGGTTATCGACCTTCCCTACGAAAGAATACATATAGCTTTGGCTGTATATGGAGCGAATTTGATAATATCTGGAAAGTTATTCGATAGGTAAAAATGTTTGGTCTATTTGGGTACAATCTTCCCGATAGGTATAATCTGTTCTTGTGGTGTATTTAACAAACTTCACAATGTGGCACTAGTTGTATATGGAAATGGATACGTTGATGTTAAGTGCAAATACTAACTACTTAAGGAGTAATCTATTTTATTAAATGCTCATATAATAATATTTGGTGTTAATGTAAGATTTGATAAACCAACCAGGTTGTTACAACAGATGTTTGGGGTTAAGATGTGTGTATAAGGAAGATTTTAGTTGTGGATCGTTGATACGATATTAATGTGTTAAGTTAAGAAGAGTATCCTGAAATTTTTAAATATGGACCGATGATTTCATTTTAATGTCCGAGGGAATAAATATATATCATTTTTACAAGCTTATGGATAAAAGAAGTCTCAAGATATACTTATGTGAAGGTAATTGAAGATTTTAGTAATAAAATGCACATGAGATGGGGTTGTTTTAATTTCGGTTGGTATAACTGGATTTAAGGTGTCATATTGGTGAAATGGTTGACGTCGTGATAGTGAAAAGAGTTAATTAGGCATAATGGTAATAAGAGTTCGTGATGGATTGTGAATGAGATGCAACTGTATGATAAGAATGGTTAGTTAAATGAGTTTTATATTATAATGATGACTTATGACCATGTAAGTTTATGGTTTTTTTTATTGATTAGTAGTTTGATTTTGGAATGTTGTATGAGGTGTTGGGGCACCACTCAAATAGAATTTAAATGAGCTATAGCTTTAACAAAAAGAATCAGTGAAAGGCTATATAACCTTCCTGAGGAGGAAAGAACAAGGATATTTACTCAGATTGTAAGAGTCAAACATTTCTCTTCAGAGGAATTTGGAGAATTCTGTTCAAACACAAGTGATTTTACCTGTTTCACTCTGATTGTGATATTATATAGTGTTACAAGATCAATAGATTTGTTAAAAAAACAAATATTAGATAGAACTTGAGAAAGGAGTGTACGGACGTTAAACTAAAGTATGATGATTAGTTCTTTTATGGTTTTGAGTTTGGTAAGGAGTACTATGATTTTAAGAAAAAAATATGGTAGGGTTAATGAATAGGCGATCAATGATATGCTAAAATACGTTAAGTCAAATTTATATTAATAGTATGAGCTTGTGTTGTCAGATAATGGGATTTATGGTTGGAATCAAAATTCAAGTTTACATGGTGAGTTTAGATTTGTGATAGTGTCTCTTCTCAAGTAATGAATTGGTAAGGTAAGAAATGATCGATCACATTGAGTATGAAGAATTTAGAAGGACTTAAAATTTGAGTAGTACATTTGGTTACTTTTGATTGTTATACCTAATGTTTCCCATATTGTTGGCCAAAAATATAAGACTGGTATGTGAGTTAGCAAAAAGGAAAAAAATTATGGTGTATTGAAGAGTTAAAGTTATTTGAAATTTTAGTCATGGAAAGATTATAAGAAAGGCAAAGGAACAATAAGACCTGTCGTACAAACACTGGATTTGGAGGTGATGGTTGTAGTGATTTTGACTTTGAGTTTAGATATGACTATGAAATGTGAAGTAGTTCGGTACGTAATTACTATGGTTTTCTTATTAACTTTTCTACAGATTAAGTTTTGGTTGGGTTACAATAAATGACGTGTGGAAGATTGTATATGGTTATGTCGAGCTAGGTTGTTCAAAATGAGATCGGTAACAAATGGATGTTAAATAGTGTGGACCTACAATTTTACATGGTTGATGAGGATAGGAGGGGATTAAAAGTACTTTGTTGATGAGATAAAATAGATTGTTATATGTGTTACATAGGTATTTGATGGTGAGTAGAGGTTATGAGATTATAGCATACATAAATATTGGAGTGATAAAGGGTTTCTTGAAATTATTGCATGAGGTAAATAATCTTATAGCTGGTGGTTTAAAATGGTATGTGAAAGTTTAGGTGAAGTTGACATTAATTGTGACTTAATTATTACCATTATGGAGAAATATAGATTCGAAATTAGTGTTATTTGTCTTGGGTGTGACTTATATCTATCATGTTATTCTTAAATGGAAAGAGAAAGCGCCATAGTTTGAATATTTTTAGAGGCGATAATGTGTGTTTTGAAAATTTTTAGAGGCGATAATGTGTGTGTTATGAAGGCATGATACTAGTGGCGGTTTGAGGGTAAAGTAAATAGATGGTGTTGTTATGATGTATGTTAGCATTAAGAGTGTTGGGTTTAGTGGAGTCTTATGAGAGTATGTGAAGTTTTATAAGTCGAGTATGTGTAAGATTATAATAGATATCAAACTGGTTGGTTTTGGATAGCTAAAAATTAAGGGACGTAGTAAGATGAATGGAAATATTCAATACGGATATTATTGAAGAAGTATTTAGTTTTATTTGACCTTGGTTCTATACATTTTTATGTGATTACCTTCTTCATTTTAAACATTGTTTAGAGTATGATTCGCTACATATGTTTATGTGTATTCTTCAACTACGGGTGAATCCCTAGTGGTGGATCGGATGTACTGATCCTCTTATGTCCTCTTGACATAGTAGGATCCTTTGGCGGACTTAATAATTACAATTATGGAATATTCGAAATTATTTGGTATAGTTGAAGTATATTAGTTGTTCTACACACAACGTCGTTTAAGAAAATTCCTAGAAGTACTACCATGGATACTTACTTACAGTTGTAATAGTCTAAATATTCATCAAGTCGGGGAGATCACATTCTATCTATGTGTAAATGAATGCATGGAAATAGGTCTAATTTTGTTGTTCTAGAGGGTCGTCTACAATAATGGTTACTAATCAACATTTATGGTAGTGAGGTTATGTATAGTTGGCGTATTGTTCAATGGGTGATTACTTGATAAATTTGTTCTTTCAATTGGATAAGTTTGATTATCCCATGATGAGTATCCGATGTGTAATGATAAGATTTTTATAGCTTAAGCTTGTGAAAATATATGTTGTGATCATGAAACCTTGATAAGATTTGTTATGGATAGAACATTATGAGTGTGTGGGGTTGGTCAAAAGTCACTTCAGGTTGCGGATGGTATCGATTCAAAATGTTATCCTTGTTATGTGAGAAAAACATTTGTCATGGTAGTTGTGTTATTGTCTAATGAGCTTCCGTTATGGTTGGGTTCATGGGTATAATTTATGGCTTAAAAATCACTCTTGATTTGAAGATCTTTCGAAGTTCTATTGGAAAGTTCTGTTCTTAGTAGTTGATCTTGAAGATATGATCTTAAAGAGAGGCCCACTTAGAGGGATGAACACTGACTAATAGGTCATATCTTAAGGTTTTGGTAACGTTGGTTATTCGTTTTTTCCTTCTTGTATATGTTCGAGGACGAACACGCTTTTTAGTGGTGGATAATGTAATCACCCGAACTGTCATTTTTGTAGATTTTTTTAAAATTTTTATTTTTAACCCTCCCAATAGTTTCCTGAATTATTTTTAATCAGCCCGTGAAATTGGTTTGAGATTTTTTAAATATTCACTAACTATATCTATTTAATTAATAAATATTTCTCAATTAACTAATTGATTTAATTGATGGCTAATAAGTTAAATTCATTAATTTTTTAAAAACCCTATACCACTTAAGATATGTACATAATGAAATTAAAAGATTTTTCGATTAACTAAAAGACCTGCCTCTTGACAGTTGCCATATACAATCCAAAGCAATTGTTGTGTTTGTCAGGTAAGCATTAATGCACCTCAATATATAAAATTGTGTGTAGGGAATGAAGTTATATCATTGTTGTTATTATAATGGTGAATATATATATATATATATATATATATACATATATATATATATAGAGAGAGAGAGAGAGAGAAGGTAAGTTCATTCAATAGAATACCATCCTAAAAGAGAATCCTTACTCGGGAATACAATGACTCTATCCTTCCGAAAAAGTCCTCATCTTCTGGAGGCCAAACCGAGTCGGTGGGTTGGTCTTGGTGGAGTACGTTAATGGCTATCAACATAAATTTGAATAGAGAAAAAAGGTTAGTTATTAAGTCTAATAAGAAAATAAATATTGGCTTACCTAGTGCTACATATTGTTGAAAGAGTTTTGTTACATATGGAGCTTGCAGGTGAGGAGTTGTTCTCCTTGGATTAAGCGATTCCACCACTAGTTTCGTAGACAGTGGTTTTTATATGTATTTGTTCTTATTTTATTAAAACATTAAAATTCATGTTTGATATATTAGTATATTCATATATGTAATTAAACTGTTGAAGTATTGTAGTATGCGGAGATCATCAAAATAAATGTTATTGAAAATTATTGAGACTAAAACCTAGGCTTGAAATTTGAAAAACATAAGAGTTGACATGTTAGCCAGAAAAAGGAGATTGATAGATTATTAATTTGAGCGAAATTTTGGGTCTAAGATAGACATATAATAGTATGGATGTTGGTAATTTCGAGATCTTATTGTTAATATATGCTTGGATAGATTACATTGATTAGGATGCTTTATGAAATTGGAAGGCTCAAGTCATGGAGTGATTGTTTGACAATTTGAGGCAAGTTAATTTCTAGACCCTTGCTAAGTGTATGAAATGTGTGTATTTCGTTGTGGTATGTGTTTGGGAGTAATGGGACTTGGTGATGGGTTGACTTGTATACATTGATAAATACTAATGACGAAACAAAGGGTAATAAGAGACAATGTGAATAATTGCTTTTGCGTTATGTGTTTATAATAAAGAATTGTAAAAAAGGCTTTTTGAGTAATTCTTGATGTTATTGTGAATCGTGCAATATTATGAAAGTTGTCATATCCTCTTTATTTGTTTGAACATGTCATTCGCATTATTTTAAGACATGGTTGTGACAATTGCTATGTGCATTCAGAAAGAAGGAGAACTGAAAGAGGATGTACCATTTAGAGGGACGTATCACGCGCCGCGATGGATACCTTATTTCGAGGGATGTATTGCGCACCACGATGGTTACTATTATCGAGGGTCATGACGTGCGCTGCGATAGATGCATGGACGGATATTTCCTCAACGGGTCCCGGACCGAGAGATAGCGGGTGTGTATCACTAGGTCAGACATGCATCATTATACGTGACATTGCATTCCATTCATTACACATACTTACCATTAGTGAACTTGATATTGTGTTTGGCTGAACTTCTGATTGCCTTTCGGTGAAATTTGTGATTGATGAATAATGAGCTTGTTATTGAGGATATGTAATTTGTTATATTGTTGTTGTTAAGGGTATATATTTTTTTGAAGTGTTGTTATCGAGGATATCTAATTTGTTGAATAGTTGTTGTTCAGGATATGTAATTCGTTAAATTGTTGTTGTGGAGGATATGTAATTTGTCTAAGTTTTATTGTTGATCTACGTGCTATGTAAACTGTGAGTTGTTAGGTTGCGTTGATTTGTATACAAGTTGTAGTTGTGGAGGTTCGGCTGGGGGTGGTAAGAGTACCCACATTTTATCCCCTTAGCTTATTTTTAGAGGATTAATTGCTGAATACCGTGTGGTTTGGTACTCACCCCTTACTTCTACAATTTTTTCGTAGGTTACTAGCCTGGACCTTTATGTTACATTCTCTTCTTTTCCAAGGCTTCCTGGAGATTTGTGAGGTAGTTTTTTTCATCTCAGCATACCTCCTTACTCCTTTTTATGATTTTGTTCTACTCGAGAAACAATATCATGTGAGACTTATATTTTCTTTTCATTCAATGGTAATACTTTAGAGGCTTGTACACGGGACAACTATGTTTCGGGGGTACTTATAAGTAACTTATAAATTTTCCACATTTTGTTGTAATGATTGAGTGTTAGGATGACTTGTCTTGGTGGGATAAGAAAGTTGCCATCATGAACAATTTCGGGTCGTGACATTATGACCATATAGAAAATTGCTACTGCAAGGAAACTTACTGAAGAACTTATGCCACTGTTATTGACCCACTCATAGACATAGAGATGTGGCTAGTTTCTACTAACCACTATTGAGCCCCCAAAAATCACAAACAGGCCTCGTAGGCCACCTAAGGCTGGAAGGAAAGAAGCTAGAGAAACTAAGAAATCAGGGAAGTGTAACGACCTGTTTAGTCGTTTTGAGCAGTAGAGTATTTTTGATAATAACTGTCTGAGTCGACGGATCCACTAACGGGCCGTCATGGGCATGACGGACCGTCGAGGGGGTCTCGTTCCAAAACACTTAGAATTCTGAAATTTGGGTACTGAGATCGACTCTATGAAATTCATGACGGAGTGGCAGGACGGACCATCGTTGGCACCACGGACCGTCACAGATCTTTCAACAGAATTAACTCTCTGAACTTTGTGACGGACCTGCAGGATGGACCGTCATAGTCGTGACGGACCGTCACAGATTGCGTAACCCTGACTGGGTCGGATTTCTGTTAAATGTTTTAAGGGGCATTTTGGACTATTCCTGCTTATAATTATAAAGTTAGTTGTTTAATGTTAATAATTCAATTACTTGAGGGTTAAAGGAGATGACCTTGAAACAAATAGTGGGTTATTTTTATCATCTTTTATACTTAATTATATGCTAATTAGGGTAAAAGAAACAGGGTTTGAATAAGAAAAATAGAAAGAACAAAGAGATGGGGAAACAAACGATCAAGAGAGAGAGAAAACAAAGAAGAACGCAACTTTGGGAAAGTAGATTGCTTGATCACAATTCTTCGGTGGAGGTTGGTTATGGTTTATGCTATCTCATAGTAAACTCTTAATAGCGAATGATATGTGTTGGGTAGTATTATAAAATCTTCTATATGCTTAATTGTGTGCTTGCATGACGTGATTATGTAATTATAATGAATTGGGAAGATGAGACCGTGAATCTTAAATCGTAAATTTACTTTGTTAATTATGATGGCTTGGTATAAAAGAAGGCTTGATGAACTAAAGTAATAGAGGATCGGGTGTCACGTTGCGACACCAGGATAGTAATAGAGAATCGGGTGTCACGTTCCGACACCAGGATAGTATATGGATCGGAGTGTCACGTTCCGACACAAGGATAGTATGATGAGGAACAGAGTGTCACGTTCCGGCACCAGGATAGTATATGGATCGGGTGTCACGTTCCGACACCAAGATAGTAGATGGATCAGAGTGTCACGCTCCGACACCGGGATAGTAAAGAGAATGAATCTTGAAATATGTTAATATACTCAATCTAAAGAACCTGTTTCCCCAAATGAGTATGGTATGGAGTCTTGAGTCATCATAGATGTGCTTGGTGTTGTGACCAAGGGTCATGGTAATTGTTGTTGTCACCTCTTAAGAATATTAGTTGATTTTATGTTATTAGCTGACATATACTGCTTTCTATTTTGTGTTGGCCGATGATACCTACTCAGTACTTGTGCCTTGTACTGACCCCTACTTGTATTTGTTTTTCTTTGTTATTGTGGAGTGCAGCAAACGTGCCATCGTCTTCAACTCAACCTCAACTCTAGCATGTCTTCATCATACCAGATTTCAGGGTGAGCTAATGCTTCTAACAGGGACTGGATCTTCTTCTTCATGTCTTGATGCCTTGAAGTTCCGGCATGGACTAGCTGTTTATTTATTTTAGCATCCTAGATACGCTTAGATTTAGAAATCTGAGGATAGATGTTCTTGTGATGATGACTTCCAGATTTTGGGGATAGTAATTGATAAATTTTAGAAGTTATTAATTGGTTTTGTTAATGAGTTTTAAGTCTTCCGCGTTATATTCTGTTTATATTGTATTGAAATGTAGGGGTTTAGATTGGTTGGTTCGCTCACATAGTAGGATAAGTGTGGGTGCCACTCGCGGCTCGATTTGGGTAGTGACAAACTTGGTATCAGAGCATTAGGTTCGTTGGTCTCATCACACAAGAACGAGTCTAGTAGAGTCTTAAGGAACGGTAGGGGGACGCCTTTACTTTTCTTTGAGAGGCTATAGGACTTTAGGAAAATTTCATTCTTTCTTTCTTTTGTGCTATTACTTGGATCCAATTGGTATCTAGGTGATACAAATTGGTATCTGACCATCTACTCTCTATTTCGTAGATGGTTAGAACTAGAGCAACAACTGCACCGACACCAACACCGGCAAGACAAGATGCGTCTGAGCCAGCCACTAGGGCTGTAGCTCGAAGAGGAACAGTGGCAAGAGGCCGTGGTAGAGGTCGCGGGAGTACGTCCTCTAGAGGAAGAGGACAAGCACCTAGCCCATCCAATACTAGGGCGGTGACTACTCCACCGACTGAGGAATTAGTACGAGAGGGTGAGGAAGGGAAGGATGAACAAGTGCAGGATGAGGAATTACCACCCCAACTTACCCCAGAGACTATTAATCAGGTTGTTGCTTATCTTAGCGGGTTATCTGATCAAGGCCGGACACCTCCAGTGTTTTCTGTACCAGCACCTCAGGTTCCGGAAGTACAACAGGTAGCTGCTGTGGCTCCCCGCATGGATGCCTCATTGTAAATAGGCATGTTTCCTCGGTTGACTACAGGGCCTATAATGACAAGTGATCAGCATGAACTTTTTAGTAAGTTCTTGAAATTGAAACCTCTAGTCTTCAAGGGTGCTGAATCTGAGGATGCCTACGATTTTCTGGTTGATTGTCATGAGTTACTACATAAAATGGGCATAGTGGAATGATTTGCCGTTGAGTTTGTAACCTATCAGTTTCAGGGAAATGCTAAAATGTGGTGGCGGTCACATGTTGAGTGTCAACCCGCACAGGCACCACCTATGACTTGGGCGTCATTCTCTAGCTTATTTATGGAGAAGTATATCCCCCGGACCTTGAGGGATAGGAGGAGAGATGAGTTCTTGATCCTAGAGAAAGGTAGGATGTCGGTTACTGCGTATGAGGCTAAGTTTTGTGCATTATCCAGGTATGCCACCCAGTTTTGTTTTAGTCCACAAGAGCGGATTCACCGTTTTGTGAAGGGGTTGAGGTCAGAGTTGCAGATTTCAGCCTTACAGGTAGCGGCTACAGCAAAATCCTTTCAGGAAGTGGTAGACTTCGTGATAGAGGTGGAGGGAGTGAAGCCAGATGACTTCACCATGGCATCGACATTAAAAAGGTTTTCTAAGGGAGGTGAGTTTAATGGTTCTTACTCCCGAGGACAGGGTTCAGGAGGTTACGCAATCCGACCAATTCAGTCCTCACTACAGGCTGTAGCTGGGGGTCCACTGCAGACCGATCAATATTTCTCTGAGTTTGGAGGTTATCCCCAGACTTCGTCCTTCTCACAGAGACCTATGCTTGAATCCAGAGAGTGTTATGGATGTGGGGAGACTGGACATATTAAGAGGTATTGTCCAAAGCAGAGTTACAGACCTCTAATAGTTAGAGGTAGAAGTGGTCATGGAAGAGGCCGTCATTCTGGAGGACGTGGTGGTCGAGGTAATGGTGGTCACCAAAACGGCCGGGGTGACGGGCAAACTGGAGACACTACAGCACAATAGAGTAGGGGCAACGGGCAGACAGGTTATAGGGCCCATTGTTACGCTTTCCCCGGGCGGTCTGAAGCGGAGACATCTGATGTTGTTATCACAGGTAATCTTTTGGTTTGTGATTGCATGACTTCTGTATTATTTGATCCTGGCTCCACATTTTCATATGTATCTTCCTCATTTGCTACTGGTCTTAATTTACCTTGTGAATTGCTTGACATGCCTATTCGTGTGTCTACTCCGGTGGGTGAGTCTGTGTTAGTTGAAAAGGTATATAGGTCTTGTCTGGTGACTTTTGTGGGGAGCAACACTCATATAGACTTGTTTATCTTATAAATGGTTGATTTCGATGTAATTCTGGGTATGACATGGCTTTCTCCAAATTTTGCGATCTTAGATTGTAATGCAAAACTGTAACGTTGCCCAAGCCTGGGACAGATCCGTTAGTGTGGGAGGGTGAATAAACTTCCACTCTGGTTCGTATCATCTCCTTTGTTCGTGCTAAGAGAATGGTTAGTAAAGTGTGTTTAGCTTTCTTGGCACACCTCAGGGATGATACTACCCAAGTACCTTCAATTGAGTCGGTTTCAATAGTCCGTGAGTTTCTGGATGGGTTCCCTGCAGATCTTCCTGGTATGCCACAAGATAGGGTTATTGAATTTTGCATTGATCTGGAACCGGGTAGTCGCCCCATTTCTATACCCCCTTATAGAATGGCTCCCGCGGAGTTAAGAGAGTTAAAGGACCAACTTCAAGAGTTGTTGAGCAAAGGCTTCATTAGACCAAGTGCATCCCCTTGGGGTGCTCCTGTTTTGTTTGTGAAGAAGAAGGATGGAAGCTTTCAGATGTGCGTAGACTACAGACAATTAAATAAGGTAACTGTTAAGAACAAGTATCCTCTTCCTCGCATCGATGATTTGTTCGATCATTTACAAGGTGCTTGTACCTTCTCGAAAATCAATTTGAGATCTAGTTATCATCAATTGAAAATACGAGCAACGGATGTGCCCAAGACTGCTTTTCGGACCAGGTATGGGCATTATGAGTTCTTAGTAATGTTTTTTGGGCTTTCGAATGCCCCTGCCGCTTTCATGAGCTTGATGAATGGGATTTTAAAGCCATATCTTGATCTCTTTGTCATCGTATTCATTGATGATATACTGGTATACTCAAAGAGCAAGAAAGAACATGAGGAGCACTTGAGAATTGTACTGGAAATGTTGAGGGAGAAAAAGCTTTATGCAAAATTCTCCAAGTGTTAGTTTTGGCTAGATTTAGTGTCCTTCTTGGGACACGTGGTTTCTAAGGATGGAGTAATGGTGGATCCATCTATGATTGAAGCAGTGAAGAATTGGGAAAGACCTACTAATGTTACAGAGGTAAGGAGCTTTGTTGGTTTAGCTAGCTACTACCGCCGATTTGTCAAGGGATTTTCTTTCGTTGCTTCCCAATTGATAAATTTGACTAAGCAGAGTGTTCCATATGTATGGTCGGACGAGTGTGAAGAAAGCTTTCAGAAACTCAAAACCTTGTTCACTACTGCACCAATCCTTACCCTGCCAGTGGAAGGTAAGAATTTCATTGTCTATTGTGATTTATCCAATTCGGGATTGGGTGCAGTGCTAATGCAAGAGAAGAATGTAATTGCTTATGCCTCGATGAAATTAAAAGTGCATGAACGTAATTATCCGACCCATGATTTGGAGTTGGCTGCGGTAGTGTTTGCATTAAAGGAATGGAGGCACTATCTAAATGGGGTTAAGTGTGAAGTCTATACGGATCATCGTAGCCTACAGTATGTTTTTACTCAGAAAGATTTGAATTTGAGACAGAGGAGTTGGACAGAACTATTGAAGGACTACGATATCACTATTTTGTACCATCCAGGAAAAGCTAACGTTGTGGGAGATGCGTTAAGTAGAAAAGCAGGGAGCATGGGAAGCCTAGCTCACTTACAGGTTTCCAGACGCCCATTGGCTAGTGAGGTTCAGACTCTAGCTAATGACTTGGTGAGAGTAGAAATAAATGAGAAGGGAGGATATTTGGCCTGTGTGGAGGCAAGATCTTCCTTTCTTGACAAGATTAAGGGAAAACAATTTACTGATGAGAAACTGATCCGGATCCGAGATAAGGTGTTGCAAGGAGAGGCTAAAGAATCACAAATCGATAAGGAAGGTGTTTTGAGAATTAAGGGAAGGGTATGTGTACCCCGCGTCGATGATTTTATTCACACTATTCTTACAGAGGCTCATAGTTCAAGGTATTCTATACATCCTGGTGTAACCAAGATGTATCGTGACCTAAAGCAGCATTTTTGGTGGAGTAAAATGAAACGTGACATTGTTGAGTTTGTTGCTCAATGCCCGAATTGTCAGCAAGTAAAGTATGAACACCAGAGGCCTGGAGGGACAGTTCAAAGAAGGCCCATTCCTGAATGGAAGTGGGAGAGAATTGCAATGGACTTCGTGGTTGGTCTTCCCAAGACAATGGGTAAGTATGACTCCATTTGGGTAATTTTTGATAGGTTAACTAAGTCTGCTCACTTCATTCCGGTCAAGGTGACTTACAATGCAGAGAAGTTAGCCAAACTTTACATCTCGGAAGTTGTTCGATTGCATGGGGTTCCACTCTCCATCATATCAGATAGAGGTTCGCAATTTACTTCTAAGTTTTGGAAAACATTGCATGCTGAATTAGGTACTAGGTTGGATCTTAGTACCGCATTTCACCCTCTGACCGACGATCAGTCTGAGCGAATAATTCAAGTGTTGGAGGATATGCTTCGTGCATGTGTGATAGAATTTTGTGGCCATTGGGAAACTTTTTACCCTTAGCAGAGTTCTCCTACAACAATAGCTATCACTCAAGTATTGATATGGCCCCATTTGAGGCACTGTATCGGAGGAGATGTAGGGCTCCCATTGGTTGGTTTGATGCATTTGAAGTTAGCCCTTGGGGTACTGACCTTCTGAGGGAATCGTTAGATAAAGTGAAATGGATTCAAGAAAAGCTTATAGCGGCTCAAAGTAGGCAGAAGGAATATGCAGATTGGAAGGTTAGAGACTTGGAGTTTATGGAGGGTGAGCAAGTCTTGCTGAAGGTTTCGCCCATGAAAGGGTGATGCTGTTTGGTAAGCGAGGTAAGCTTAGTCCGAGGTATATTGTTCCATTTGAAGTTCTGAAGCGCGTGGGGGAGGTAGCTTATGTATTAGCCTTGTTCCCAGGACTGTCAGGAGTGCATCCGGTATTTCATGTGTCTATGTTGAAAAGATACAATGGGGATGGAAACTACATCATTCGTTGGGATTCAGTTCTGCTTGATGAGAATTTGTCTTATGAGAAGGAGTATATTGCTATTTTAGATAGAGAAGTCCGCAAGCTGAGGTCAAGGGAGATTGCATCTATCAAAGTTCAATGGAAGAATTGACCAGTTGAAGAATCCCTTTGGGAGAAGGAGGCTGATATGCAAGAAAGATACCCACACCTGTTTACAGATTCAGGTACTCCTTCTCGCCCTTGTTTTTCTTCTTGTGATCGTTCGAGGACGAACAATAGGTAAATTGGTATCTATTGTAACGACCTGTTTAGTCGTTTTGAGCAGTAGAGTATTTCTGGTAATAACTGTCTGAGTCGACGGATCCAACGACGGGCCGTCATGGACACGATGGATCGTCGAAGGGTTTACTTCATCTTCAAGAGCAAGCATCCTGGCTCTCAGGGTCTCAGGAAACCCTTGATCCTTTCCTACTTCCTCAGTGATTCCAAGAAGATGATTCAACCCCGTTAAGTTTTAGCTGGCCATCACGGTCCTATAAACATTTCCAATTTCGATTTGGTATTGTTGAGCACTAGGGGTCTCGTTCCAAAACACTTAGAATTCTGAAATTTGGGTACTGAGATCGACTCTCTAAACTTTGTGACAGAGTAGCAGGACGGACCATCGTTGGCACAACAGACCGTCACAGATTTTTCCACAGAATTAACTCTCTGAACTTTGTGACGGACCTGCAGGACGGACCGTCACAGTCGTGACGGACTGTCACAGATTGCGTAACCGTGACTGGGTCGAATTTCTGTTAAATGTTTTAAGGGGCGTTTTGTACTATTCCTGCTTATAATTATAAAGTTAGTGGTTTAATGTTAATAATTCAATTACTTGAGGGTTAAAGGAGATAACCTTGAAACAAATAGTGGGTTATTTTATCATCTTCTATACTAAATTATATGCTAATTAGGGTAAAAGAAAGAGGGTTTGAATAAGAAAAATAGAAATAATAAGGAGAGGGGGAAACGAACGATCAAGAGAGAGAGAAAATGAAGAAGAACGCAGCTTTGGGAAAGTAGATTGCTTGATCACAATTCTTCGGTGGAGTTAGGTAATGGTTTATATTATCTCATAGTAAACTCTTAGTAGCGAATGATATGTGTTGGGTAGTATTATAAAA
The DNA here is from genome assembly GCF_036512215.1 of Solanum lycopersicum. NCBI lineage: Eukaryota > Viridiplantae > Streptophyta > Magnoliopsida > Solanales > Solanaceae > Solanum > Solanum lycopersicum. Next base: position 16,174,120 of record NC_090810.1, read on the forward strand.
TCTTCTATATGCTTAATTGTGTGCTTGCATGACGTGATTATGTAATTATAATGGATTGGGAAGATGAGGCCGTGAATCTTAAATTCTAAATTTACTTTGTTAATGATGATGCCTTGGTATAAAAGAAGGCTTGATGACCTAAAGTAATAGAGGATCGGGTGTCACGTTCCGACACCAGGATAGTAATAGAGGATTGGGTGTCACGTTCCGACACCAGGATAGTATATGGATCAGAGTGTCACGTTCCGACACCAGGATAGTATGATGAGGATCGGAGTGTCACGTTCAGACACCAGGATAGTATATGGATCGGGTATCACGTTATGACACCAGGATAATAGATGGATCGGAGTGTCACGTTCCGACACCAGGATAGTAAAGAGAATGAATCTTGAAATATGTTAATATACTCAATCTAAAGAACCTGTTTCCCCAAATGAGTATGGTATGGTGGCTTGAGTCCTCATAGATGTGCTTGGTGTTGTGACCCAGGGTCATGGTAACTGTTGTTGTCACTTGTTAACAATATTAGTTGATTTTATGTTATTATCTGACATATACTGCTTTCTATTTTGAGTTGCCCGATGATACCTACTCAGTACTTGTGACTTGTACTGACCCCTCCTTGTATTTGTTTTTCTTTGTTAATTGTGGAGTGCAGCAAATGTGCCATCGTCTTCAACTCAACCCCAACTCTAGCCAGTCTTCATCATACCAGATTTCAGGGTGAGCTAATGCTTCTAGCTTTGACTGGATGTTCTTCTTCATGTCTTGATGCCTTGAAGTTCCGGCATGGACTAGCTGTTTATTTATTTTAGCTTCCTAGATACTCTTAGATTTAGAAATCTGAGGATAGATGTTCTTGTGGTGATAACTTCCAAATTTTGGGGATAGTAATTGATAAATTTTAGAAGTTATTAATTGATTTTGTTAATGAGTTTTAAGTCTTCCGCATTATATTATGTTTATATTGTATTGAAATGTTGGGGTTTAGATTGGTTGGTTCGCTCACATAGTAGGATAAGTGTGGGTGCCACTCGCGGCTCGATTTGGATCATGACAGGAAGCTTCCTAGGATTGGACTTGTAATAAAAAGCAGTTTATATGGTGTCAGAGGACATATCAGGTGACGGTGTCCTAAAAGAGAAGGTGTTGAATCATCAACAAGACAAAGTGCATCATCACCTACTACATTATGAAGGGCAGAACCAACAGGTTCATGCAGGGGAAGAGGCAAACCAACGGTAATATTTGAACTTTTTTCAGTTTTTCTTACTTTATGACTTACTTTTTCTCTTATATATATGGAAAACACCATCAATACCTTCAGAAGTTGAGCCTTCAGTAAAAAAGGGAAGAGGAACACCCAAAAAAGATCATAAGTAACATCTAGTTCACCTCCCCTGCCTATTGCACCTACTGATTTTCGTAAATCCTCTTCTGATCCTCCTACTTATCATGCATCATCTTCAATAGCTGGTACCACTAATAAAAGAAGAGGTAAAGGCAGGGGAAACATCTCTAGAGAAAAGACTTAGAGCCATGGAAATGAGTGTGCTACAAGATGCAAATGGCTTCAAAGTCATGAATGTGAGTCTTTGATTAATGTTAACGGCTTAATCCTAGTTTAATGAACACTTAAAATATTGATATAGTACTAATTTTACTATAGCCTGGCATGCGAAGTAGTAAAATCTACTCCACTTGACAAGCAAGAGTGACAAGATCATGTGATGTAACCGGTGACATTTGTTATACACCGAGTAATACAAGCTAGCTTCATCAGCTTAGAGAGAAGAAAAGAAAGAAGACAATGGGAAGTAGTTCAAGTCAAAATGACACTTCTTCATAATAAAAGATGCCATGAAAATTGTAATGATGTTGATGTATTTAAGATCTTTTAAATTGATGACCTGCTATTTTGGATTTTTGCTACTAAATTTTGCCTTATGTGAGGACTAATGAACATGACTTTTATTTTGATAAATTCTGCCTTCTGTGAGGCATTATATTGGTAAATTTTGGCTTATGTGAGGCTCCTATGAATGAATGTTTATTTTGTGTTTTAAAATTATTGTTGTGTTGTCTATCAAACTGTACTGGTGTTATTTAGTTGTGCTTACATATCATGTGTTGGTTAATATGTTTCGGATGGAGTGTTGCATATTAATTAAAGCTTCAATTGACATCATAGATACAAGAGATCTCTACATACAAAATGACACACATACATTGACAATTTTACTTAAACACGACAACAACAAATCAAAGAGAACTCCAAATATGCTTGACTTTAACTACTAATTGCTTATGAACATAGCAACAACAGAAATCAAAATACAGAAAACTATCTTCCTATTGAACCTTCAACTGAGTCTCCTCTCCAATAACAAATTAGAGTTCCTCAAGTTGTCAATATGAACCTGTCTAATACGTAGTTGTTACCCCTTCTCATTGATTTTGTTCACCAATCTTGGAATTATAAAACTTGATCTTGGATCCACTTCTTCTTTGTCCCTCCATCGAAAAAAAATTGCAATTTTTAGACTGAAAATGATCCAAATAAGTACATTAACATCGTAAAAATAAAATTTAGCAAGACTACAAGAGAAAAAACACATGCACTATATCATGGGCAAGACCAAAATCTTCTTCCCGAATTTAATTTCGACCAAGTAGTTTGCAAATTCAGCGAAATTCCATATTTGCATCTCACTACAACGTTGAGCATTAGGTCTGATCCATCCATACAAAGCGTATTCAAGTTTTCATTTTCCATTTTTTTAACAAATTTAAATAAAATTCAAAATTCTAGTTAGATACCTAAATAATAAATTAGAGCAGATTACAAACCCTAAATTCAAGTTTTGAATTAAAACTGAACATTAGCAACTAAAATCTATTTCATTTTGAGAAAAAATCGTGAATTTCTTACAAAACAAAGAAGGATTAATGGTGGGGGAAGAATAAGTAATGGTTATTTAAATGTGGGGAACATGACCATTGGACAAGGAGGAATTTTCATCAAATTTTGCTTCTTACGCGCCTAGAGGAGGTGACAACACCTCCCATGACAGGTCATAATTTAGGAGGGTAGAAAATTGATAAAAATATAGTTTAGGTGGGTAACTGGACACCCATAAAGATGGAGTGTGTAGTTGGGATTTCGGGTATAGGTTTTTGCCTTTTTAGACAATTTTCTATTTATATAGTTAACAAAGAAAGCGTATAATCTTGTGACATAGAAAGTTATTTAATACCTCTCTTTGGCCACGAAATACAATTGCAATATGTTTTTAGACTTTTTTTATGTTTATTTTTATTAATATGATATACAAAAAAATATTAATACTGTCACTTATTTAACTCTTTTAATTGTACTAAATATTTAAATTCTCTTATATAAAGATTAGTGTGCTTTATTTTTATTATTCCCACAATGTTGTATTATCATAATGTAAAATCTTGTAACTCGAAATAGCGAAGAATAAGATAGAAAACTAAAAATAATCGCTTTTGGAAAGAAAGAGAAAAATGTGAAAATTTTCCTATGTTTAGGAAGTGATTTTTGGAAATTTCCAAACAACCATAAGTGCTATCTTAGGATAAGTTAGAGGTATTTCTTAATATGGTTGGAAAGCCCTTGTAGAGATATTTTAAACACCGTGAGTTTGGAATTTTTGATATTGTATGAGGGAGATATTCCTATCGGAAGTTGGGTTGTTGGACTGAGGAATGTCTTAAATCAAATTTAAAGAAGGGAAAACTATTCCTTTCTCCAATTAATTTAAAATTTATTTTTAGAGATTCAGTTGGGGTGAAAAGAAGTTTTTAGCTCGGATTAGAAAATTAAATTTACGTTTAGGGCTTGGAGAAGAGAAAAAAGAAGAAAGAAAAGGGAGAAAGACCAAGGTTTTACAAAGAACCCCAAGATGTTTCGAGTGGAATTCATCGGGGGCAATCCCTATTAAGGTATGTGAGATCTTTCGTGTTGAGTTAATTCTTCCGCACACCAATCTTGTTTTAATTTAGTAGTTTTATAGTTGTTTATTTCATTACAAGTGAATTCTCAATTAATGTTGTCGAATCCTTGTTTTATTGAGTAGTTTGAATGCCCTTTGATGTTTATTCATAGTTTCCATTTTATGTTCAAGTTAGATCTGCAGGGTAATATAGGTATTGATGATTCTAAGGGTTTGGGAAAAGAACTAGGCCGGTTTCGGGGATTTTGCGATGAAAGACGAAGAGAAGTTCGTCAGCCACACCTGGGTAGCACAAGGCACGGCACGCTACATTTGCATCTGGGTATTTGGGAGGCGCACCTGGAGTGCACCAGGATGAGGCCTCAGACCAAATGGCGCCGCGTTCCCCAAACTATCCTGAATCGGTTTTTTTGCCCAGTTTTTGTAGTACATTAACACCTCGCACTAATTTTAATTACTTCAAATAATTTATGAACACCTAGAAATCATCAAAGAACTCAAAATATAAACTTTAATCCATAACCCAACTCAAGGAAAGTTAGAATCAAAGTCAAAGAAGTTATAGTCAAGTCTAAAGTTAAGAAGTAAGTCAAAGCAAATATGTTAAAGGTTTTCAAGAGTCTGTACTAAATGTTTCAATTTTGTTTTAAGGCTGAAGTTTCAAGTTAAAGTAAAGAGTTACAAGTTGATGTATTTCCTTCAAAGAAATATAAGTGAACTAAGTATTCCTTAAGAGTTGATTAAGACTCAAGTTTTATGTTATGCAAAGAGTAAGTTGATTTCATTTCTCAAAAGTTATAAAGGAACTACGTATTCCCTTAAAGTTTATAAATGTTTTCACATTTAAATTAAAACGAAACTAAGATTTTCCAATAGAGACTTGAACAAGAGAAAGGAACATTGATCTCAACAGAGCTTTTAATGTTAAGTGTTGAGCAAATATTTCAAACCAAAGAAAGGAAGTTGTTTTAAAAGCTTGCGCTAAAGTATATTCTGGGTGTAGTATTGAGCATCGATAAGGATATGAGAGTTCATGTTAACTCAAGTATCCATGAATATCATGTTGTAATCATGGGTATTAAGGGGTCATACTTTTTAGGGAAAATTACATAGGATGGCAAACATCCTTAAGTAATTATATAATAAGGATATAGTTTAATTTATTTACTTTCTATGATTATAGTTTCTTTTTTTTTGCCATAATTAATGGGACCCATCACCTATTCCTAAATCAACCGTAAAAAATCTTTATTTTGATTTTAATATAATTTTATACAAAATCAATATTATCTCTCCTATTTATATTCCACCCCTTTCTCCTATAATCACTCCTTCTATCCAATTTTGAATTTCAAACAAAAAAAATCACTTTCTCTATTCAACTTTCGCAGGTAACCCCTAAAATCTAGGTGTGTATCAATTGTTTTTATTTTTTCATTATTCAACTTTCATTATTCAACAATTGTATATGTATGTTGTTAACAATGTCATAGCTAGAGGTATTAAAATTGTCGAAGAAAGAACAAAGAAGAAAAAACTAACCAGTGATTCAGAGGAGAGTGAATCTAAAATTGACGGATCCGAAGAACATCAAGATCATGAGATAGTGGCTTAAAACACAATTTTAGATAGAATATTTTGTTACTTATGTGTCGATATACAAAAATTGTTTGTTTAAGTTATGTTTGTATATTCACATAATTGTATATAGTATATTGCATGTTTAATACACACATGTTTAGTTATATGTATCTTCCCTTAGTTATATGTATATTCCATTAGTTATTGTACGGATCTGTATATTCGATTAGTTTATACAGATTCTTTAATTTATGTATATGATGACCAGTATACTAAGTTAATAGGGGGTAGTAGTGAATTGTATCTTAAAGGCTCTTTTTTTTGTATATATATACAAAAATCAATTGTATTGTGTTATAGGAATATGCCTAATTTATAATTGTATATTATAATTTATATTTTAGTAGTTATATACAAAATACTGGAGTTAAGTATATATCAAGTTTGTATATTAATGTAGTATATACAAAGTCGTTTAGACAAATTACAAAGTATATAGGGGGTTGTATATTAAGGTAATATATACAAAGTATTATGAAACAGGTCTTAATTGTATATTTTATTAGTTGTATATCAATTACTAAAGTTAAGTATATAGTGGGTTGAATATTAGGGTAATGTATACAAAGTCTTATGAGGCAATATCTATTTGTATACAATTATTTAATTTTCTATAGAAGAAATTTGTTAAAATCACTCTATAATACATATACAAAATTATAATACATTATACAAATTCGTCGATATATACAAAAATTATGAACCTTAATAATATATTGTATATATAAACGTTACACACTCAAATGTAAAAACAGATTTCAAGCTTACTATATATACAATTAACAAATGAATATTATACAATCAATTTAATCATTAATATTTTTTTAAAAAAAAAAACTTGAAATCACAGATGCACATCTATAACGGTAATATATATACAAAAATTATTGTACATTCTACAAATTCCTAAAAGAAATTGAGAAGATATTGAGAAAATATTTGACTTTGAACTGGTATTGTCTTTCGATTGCTTTAGAATTCTTTTTTTGGGAAAATATTTGATTTTGAATGTTTTGCTTAAATCATGGAAATTATGTGAATTTATTGTTACCATCTTTTGTGCTACTGTTACCATTTATTAAAAAATAAGTTTTTGTATAAATTTAAATTTGAAGTAACTTAACAAACTAAACTATACCCATGGAATGTAATTATTTAAACTATATCCACAAAATGTAATTTCATAAAATATGTTTGCCATATATGAAATTTCCCCTACTTTTTACATGATCACGTAGTTAAGCTAGTGGATCCACTAAGTTTAGGAGTTCTTTGCGACGATAAATTATAGGACAACTCTAGCAGTATGGTCATGACATTATATCACACCACTAACGCTCATACTGGTGATTGTAGGTTAGAAAATCTCTTACAGAAAATATTTTACTCCATATATAAGTAAATTTGAGTTTGTTAATGCATTTTCATTAACGAACTAAATGTTTTCATTATTTTACAAACTTATATTATATATATATATATATATATATATATATATATATATATATTGTCACGACTGGAACCTAGTCCCCAAACAGGACCGACGTCATTAACCTTTCAGATGTCGCAAGCAAGCCTACATACGTCATCTTTACATCATCTAGGTTAATTTTTACGGAAAATTTGAACTTTTTGTTATTTAACATTCGTATAAGACATTCTACTTAAACCTATAAATGTTCACAATCAACAATCTAACATTAAGATCATCAAATGGAAGAAATAGTTTATAGCTACATTAAATGTGTACTTGCCAAAACGGCACCAATACAAAATCTGAAATGAATCGGGAAATGAAACACAAGTGGAACATGCTCCCTAGCTAAGGCCTACATCTAACATAGATAATAACAGTAGACAGCCTCGAAAGAGTAAGGGCCTACAGAGTCTGGATAACTGTAACGTTGTACCGTATGATCTAACTTCCACTTGTGCCTGCATCTAAAAATAGATAATTGTATGGAATTAGTACACACTTGTACTAATTATAGGTATATGAAAGCACACACCAAGGACATGCATGATAAAGAATAGTTCTTTCCTAACAACATGATTTATGGAAAGTCAAGTCATTATACTTGCCAATTGTGATTAGGAAAGTCAATGGACCTGCCAAATTTGGATTTGGAAAGTCATGCCACGAGTGTAATATGCATCATCAAACTTATCATTTTGCAAACAGTACATAACATATTTCACATATAATATCAAGTAGTTCATATCATTCTTTCATATGCAATGAGACCTTGGGATCATGGAATTTATGTTAGGACTTCACAAAATAAGGGCCCAACATATGGGACCTCAACTAGGGAGCCTTCTTTAGCAACACAGAGTTTGCTTCACTAATTCATACGTACTTCATTTTTCATTCTTTCATATACTAGTTCAATCACCAGTCATACCTAGGATGTAGTTTAAGACTCTCATTGGGTTTGCTGTGTAATGACCAAGAATAACCTAAATTCATTACTTAATTCTAGCTCACGTCTTGACTATCCTATCCTTATACCTTTGGTATCGTTCATTTCATTATGTGCATCATTTGAGGCTGGACTTGTTCATTCTTTTGGAAGTTTAACTTTAACCGACATAGATCATGTGTTCATCATTAAATCCAGTGTCTCCCCCACACCGAAAAGAAATGGAATCACCAGCCAAAGTAACCCAAAACATGCTAGCGTACGTGGGAATTGAACCCCGCTAAATCCCTTTATTAACAGTATAGGTTTGAAGACTAGGAGATAGAAGGAGACGCATGACATATCCGGATAGTCTCATCTGATGAGAGTTACGTGAACCTCTCGCCCTTCCAAATAGAAGGAATCACCGCTCAAAGCTAGCCTATCGGTGCTCAGTATAAAGTTCCTTTACATTCAACTCATACATCATGAAAAATGGCTTCTAGCATGAGTAAATCATAGATCAATAGATGATTTCTCATCTCACCATAAGAGTATGTATTAACTTCAATACTTTCATTAGAGTGTTCATAGAGATTGGTCACTTCATTAACTTTACACTCTCATAGGTGAGTATGTTTTGGTAACATTTATTTAGGATCATTTGAGATTTATCTCATCTTTCACATTAGTCTCTTATCATGTTGTTACCAAATTTCATTAACTTTAGAACATATGCTCTTCATAATTACTCACCCCTTTACATGAATGTTCATTTCATCATATGCCAATGCATTTGGCCATTTAGTGTGCTTCACACTCTTACTTAACCCCTTCTAGGTTTTAAATCATTTCATCACATACATCTTAGGTTCACTTACTTTTAAACTTATTCTAGATTGATGAGTCAATGCATACAAGTCATGAGGCTTCATTCATAGTTTGTCTAAGTGATTCATGTTTACCCAAGATTATGTGGTACAAGAATTATTCATCTTGTACATATGCCAAGATATTGATTTTGATCTTTAGAGGCAGCATTCATTAAGTATTTACTTACAAATGACTTATTTGTCAATACAGAATTGGGCAAGGGAATCCGACTTTGCATCCCTTGGACAACACTTAGTTAATTTCATTCACCTATGTTTTGATTTACATTTCGGCTTAATGAACCCATTTTTGAATGCGCTCACTAACATTATTTTTCTTTTATTTTTATCTCCCCTAACTTCACCTTAGGAGTTTTAATAATTAGGGGATTCGGTATCGAACCTCCACAGCAACATTCATTTATTTCTCTTTTTCCTATGTTTTTTCATTGGTTGCTGAAAGGAGGTGGATTTGAATTCTTCTTCTCTCAGTATTATTATTATTATATAATTTCTCTCCTTGTCTCCTCCTTTAGAAAAGAGGTGGTGTGTTCGAATCCCATTCCTCTCGTTATTTTTATTAGTTTAAAATATCCGTTTTACTCTTTGTGTGGCTGAGAGGTTGTGGATTCGAATCCCACACCACTCATTTTTGTATTTCAGCTTTCAAGTAGTGAGGTCTTCGATTCAATCCCCATTGACCTCACATGTATTAAATTTATTTTTGAACTTCACAAACTTCAATTATTTTGTCCCAAAAACTCCATCACCAAGTTGTGGAAATTTTATTTAATTTTCTAGCCTTTATTTAAGAACATTCATACGTTCGGTTTGTGGTATTTTCACAATTTGTTTAACGCGTTTTTAGGTGTAGATTCATTGTTGTTTTATCTTAGATTTTTACACTTCATTTAACCATAACAATTAACATACCTTATTCATAATAATTCTAATCATCAAACAGGCCAATTTAATGCTTCAAAATGGAGAACAACAACAAATATTTTACACATTGAACCACATCATTTTAAGTTGACAATATTGAACAGGCTTGCTATTTCCAAACACAAAATTACAAAGAACATCATATTTCCCACTTATCTACCAGAAACCTTACGAACAAAATAATTTCTAACCTAATTTTGATTGAAATCGGAAGGAGACTAGGTACAAGGAATTCGACAATAAAGGGGAAAACCCTAGTTTGATACATTGAATTTTGTAGAAAGAAATTTCTCTTCGAGAAAGGATTCCAATAAATAAAACCCATACCTAGTTGTAGCTTTCCACACCTTAAACGTGCTCCCCAAATACTCCACCTATTAATTAAATAATTAAACATATTTGGGATAATTACAATACTATCCTTAGCATGGTAAAAGACCATTTTACCCCTAGAGCCTCAAAATTTAAGATTTCCCCCTTTTTAAGTCCGATAAAGACTCATCCGGGTAAATATTCATATTCGGGAGCCCCACATGGTTGTAACCAACCTTTTATAGATTAAATAACTCCCCAAGATAGTAGGCTTACCTGTTGACAGGGTGCAGAGGCATGGTTGTACGCGCATCAATCTGTGTGAACCCGGTCTAATCGTAGACATTCTAGTCACATTAAGCATCACTTATCTTATGCATTTTTAGGGTTGTTACAACATATATAAATATACTTACATACATATATATACACACACACATAAACACACACACACACACACACACACACACACACACACACACACATATATATATGTTTATCTATATATGCATATGTTTATATATATATATATGCATATGATTATATATATATGTATCTATGTATGTATATTACATATCTTACCTTCTTTATATTAAGTTAAGTTTTCATTAGTTGAGCAAAGCAAAGGTAAGTGTTTATTCTTTTTGTTTTCAAGCATATGTTTTGTTAGCATTCCAACTCGCATACTCGTATATTTAATGTAGTGATGCCACTTGGCCTGCTTCGTACCATGATGCAAGAGAATATAATTAGGATCAGTATCATGCAACGCCTTTTGATCCAACAGAGCACTTAAAGTCAGTGGTTAGACTCCTTGCATTCTAGAGGACACATATTTACTACTTTTCAGCTTTATTTTATAGGATGTTGTGGGGTCTGTCCCAACATCCATCTTTGTATTATATAGGCTTCATAGACAAGTGGTAAGTCAGATAGTTTAGTTTTTGAGTCTCTCTTTATTTGAAATCTCAGATAATTTATTATGAGATTTAAGTACCATTTTGGCCAAGATATCAATGTGATGTTACTATTATTAGAGTGATTCTCATATGGAGTTAAGTATTCCACTGAGTAAAGTCAGAGAAAGAGTCTTCTCAAGGCCATCAATAGTCATTCCATGTAGGCCACATCAAGGGTGTAGGCTTGGGATGTGACGAACGTTGTATAAGAGCACATAGTTAAATATTTTTTTGAAGTTTATGAAGTCGTATCTGTAGAGTCCTAGTCATCGGTGTTAATGCTCCACATCTATGATTAGCAGGCCACAATATTTAGGAATTCATCCCTTCTTTCATATTTGTTTTTGTGTGGTAAAGTTTATATGTAAAAAATTTCTCTCTAATTCGTTCTTACGTGTGTTGCAAATCATCATGCTTCCACAAAGAACATCAAGATGTCGTCTATCTAGAAGGAATGTTAAGGAACCAGAGGTACCTAATGCACCAAACGTGAAACCTAAAGGAGAAATCATGAATGCTGAATTCTGTGAGGCTATCCGGATGTTAACCCAAGAAGTTACTAACCAAGTTGGGTAACAACTAGAAGATCAACAAAATCAGGTTGACACCTAAAGGATTCGTGTATTACTGAGAATGAATCCCCCATATTTCACCGGTTCGAGCACAATTGAGGATCCATAAATTTTGTGGATGAGTTATAAAAAGGTTTTGGATGTTATACATGTGGTTGATGCTTAATGAATTAAGCTATCTGCATATCAACTGAAGAATATGGCTAGGACTTGGTTCGATCACTGGAAGGAAGGAAGGAAGATATGAAGATGCACCACATCTGAGTTAGGCTTGGTGTTAAGAAGTTTTCTCGGGGGGTATTTTTCCCCGAGAACTAAAACATGATAAGGTACGAGAAATTCCTTACAATGAAACAAGACTCCTTCAGTGTACATGAACATGGGTTGAAGTTCACCAATTTTCCCGCCATGCTCCTCAAATGGTTAAGGATATAACGAGCAGAATGATCTTGTTTGTCAATGGCTTGGGTCGTGCGTCAAGAAATGTGGACAGAGTTGCAATGTTGATAAGTGACATGGATATATTCTGATTAATGGCTTGTGTGAAACAAGTTGAAGGGGAGAAGCTGAGGCACATAGAAGAGTATGTAAACAAGGAAGCTAAGACTTGAATGACTCTGGACAATAGAAAGATTGTTCGAATCGGCGACACTTTCAGAAATAAAAGGGGCAATCACTATCATCTACTAGTGATCCTGCACCCAGGAACAAGGCTGAGAATCATAGCCACAATTCACAGAATTTGAGGGATAGACAAACAGAATCTCAAGAAAGTGTGTAATTGCGAGGTAGTTAGGCTCTTGCATGTGTTAAATGTTATAGAACCCACATAAGTAAGTGTCATGATGGAAAAACAGGTTTCTTCTGTCACGACCCAAAACGAGCCGCGAGTGGCACCCACACTTATCCTACTATGTGAGCGAACCAACCAATCTAAACCCCCACATTTCAACCATAATAAACAGAATATAATGCGGAAGACTTAAAACTCTTTAATGAAAATAGATTAATAAATTTTAAAAACTGAAATATTTATTATTCCCAAAATCTTGAAGTCATTATCACAAGAACATCTATCCTCAAATTAGTAAATCTAAGAGTACCTAAGAAGCTAAAATATGTAAAAGAGATGGTCTATGTCCGAACTTCAAGACATCAAGACGCGAAGGAAAGAATCTAGTCCGAGCTAGGAATAATAGCTCACCCTGAAATCTGATTATGCTGATGTCTGGCTAGAGTTGCGGTTGAGTCGAATTTGATGGTACGTTTGCTGAACTCCACAAATAACAAGAAAACGAATACAAGTAGGGGTCAGTACAAAACACAAGTACTAAGTAGGTATCATTGGCCAACTCAAAATAGAAAGCTATATATATTAGATAATAACATAAAATCAACTAATATTCTTAACAGGTGACAACAACAATTACTATAACCCTTGGTCACAACACCAAGCACATCTATGACGACTCAAGGCTCCACACCATACTCATTTGGGAAACAGGTCTTTATGTTGAGTATATTAACATATTTCAAGATTCATTCTCTTTATTATCCTGGTGACGGAACGTGACACTCCGATCCTCTACTATGCTGGTGTCGGAACGTGACAGTCCGATTCATCAATACTATCCTGGTGTCGGAACGTGACACTCCGATCCTCTACTATCCTGGTGTCGGAACGTGACACTCCGATCCATCAATACTATCCTGGTGTCGGAACGTGACACTCCGATCCTCTACTATCCTGGTGTCGGAACATGACACTCCGATCCATCAATACTATCCTGGTGTCGGAACGTGATACCCGATCCTCTAATCTCATTACTTTAGTTCATCAAGCCTTCCTTTATACCAAGGCATCATTATTAAAAAAGTAAATTTAAGATTTAAGATTCACAGCCTCATCTTCCCAATCCAGTACCGTTACATAATCACATCATACAAGCACACAATTAAGCATATAGAAGACTTTACAATACTACCCAACACATATCATTCGCTATTAAGAGTTTACTATAAGATAGTATAAACCATAACCTACCTCCACTGAAGAATTGTGATCAAGCAATCTACTTTCCCAAAGCTGCGTTCTTCTTAGTTTTCTCTCTCTCTTGATCGTTCGTTTCTCCCCCTCCTTGTTCTTTCTATTTTTCTTATTCAAACCCTTTTTATTTTACCCTAATTAGCATATAATTAAGTATAAAAGATGATAAAATAACCCACTATCTGTTTCAAGGTTATCTCCTTTAACCCCCAAGTAATTGAATTATTAACATTAACCCACTAACTTTATAATTATATGCATGAATAGTCCAAAACGCCCCATAAAACTTTTAACAGAAATCCGACCTAGTCAGGGTTACGCAACCTGTGACTGTCTGTCATGACTGTGACGGTCCGTCCTGCAGGTCCGTCACAAAGTTCATAGAGTTAATTCTGTGGAAAGATCTGTGACGGTCGGTCGTGCAAACGACGGTCCGTCCTGCCATTCTGTCCCAAAGTTCAGAGAGTCAATCTCAGTACCCAAATTTCAGAATTCTAAGTGTTTTGGAACGAGACCCCCTCGACGGTCCGTCGTGCCCATGACTGCCCGTCGTGGGATCCGTCGACTCAGACAGTTATTACAAGAAATACTCTACTTCTAAAAAAGACTAAAAAGGTCGTTACAACAGATACCAATTTACCCATCGTTCGTTCTCGAACAATCACAAGAAGAAAAACAAGGGCGAGAAGGAGTAGCTGATTATGTGAACAGGTGTGGGTATCTTTCTTGAATATCAGCCTCCTTCTCCCAAGTGGATTCTTCAACTGGTCGATTCTTTCATTGAACTTTGATTGATGCAATCTCCCTTGACCTCAGCTTGCGGACTTCTCTATCTAAAATAGCAACTGGCTCCCCCTCATAAGACAAATTCTTATCAAGTAGAACTGAATCCCAACGAATAATGTATTTTCCATCCCCATGGTATCTTTTCAACATAGACACATGAAATACCGGATGCACTCCTGACAGTCGTAGGGGCAAGGCCAATTCATAAGCTACCTCCCCCACGCGCTTCAGAACTTCAAATGGACCAACATACCTTTGACTAAGCTTACCTTTCTTACCAAACCTCATCACCCCTTTCACGGGCGAAACCTTAAGCAAAACTTGCTCACCCTCCATAAACTCCAAGTCTCTAACCTTCCGATCTGCATATTCCTTCTGCCTACTTTGAGCCGCTAAAAGCTTTTCTTGAATGCATTTCACTTTATCTAAAAATTCCCTCAGAAGGTTAGTATCCCAAGGTCTAACTTCAAATGCGTCAAACCATCCAATGAGAGACCTACATCTTCTCCCATACAGTGCTTCAAATGGGGCCATATCAATACTTGAGTGATAGCTATTGTTGTAGGAGAACTCTTCCAAGGGTAAGAAGCTATTCCAATGGCCACCAAATTCTATCACACATGCACGAAGCATATCCTCCAACACTTGAATCGTTCGCTCAGACTAACCATCGATCTGAGGATGGAATGCAGTACTAAGGTCCAACCTAGTACCCAATTCCGCGTGCAATGTTTTCCAAAATTTAGAAGTAAACTGCATACCTCTATCTGATATGATGGAGAGTGGAACCCCATGCCATCGAACAATTTACGAGATGTAAAGTTTGGCTAACTTCTCTGCATTGTAAGTAACCTTGACCGGATTGAAGTGAGCAGACTTAGTTAACCTATCAAAAATTACCCAAATGGAGTCATACTTACCCATTGTCTTGGGAAGACCAACCACGAAGTCCATTGTAATTCTCTCCCACTCTCATTCAGGAATGGGCATTCTTTGAAGTATCCCTCCAGGCCTCTGGTGTTCATACTTTACTTGCTGACTATTCGGGTATTGAGCAACAAACTCAACAATGTCACGCTTCATTCTACTCCACCAATAATGTTGCTTTAGGTCACGATAGATCTTGGTTACACCAGGATGTATAGAATACCTTGAAATATGAGCCTCTGTAAGAATAGTGTGAATCAAATCATCGACACGGGGTACACATACCCTTCCCTTAATTCTCAAAATACCATCCTCATTGATTTGTGCTTTTTTAGCCTCTCCACGCAACACCTTATCTCGGATCCGGATCAGTTTCTCATCAGTGAGCTGCTTTCCCTTAATCTTGTCAAGAAAGGAAGATCTTGCCTCCACACAGGCCAAAAATCCTCCCTTCTCATTTACTTCTAGTCTCACCAAGTCATTACCCAGAGTCTGAACCTCTGTAGCCAATGGGCGTCTGGAAACCTGTAAGTGAGCTAGGCTTCCCATGCTCCCTACTTTTCTACATAACGCATCTGCCACGACTTTAGCTTTTCCTGGGTGGTACAAAATAGTGATATCGTAGTCTTTCAGTAGTTGCATCCACCTCCTCTGTCTCAAATTCAAATTTTTCTAAGTAAAAACATACTGTAGGCTACGATGATCCGTATAGACTTCACACTTAACCCCATATAGATAGTGCCTCCATTGCTTTAATGCAAACACTACCGCAGCAAACTCAAATCATGGGTCGGATAATTACGTTCATGCACCTTTAATTGCCTCGAGGCATAAATAATTACATTCTTCTCTTGCATTAGCACTACACCCAAACCCGAATAGGATGCATCACAATAGACGATGAAATTCTTACCTTCCATTGGCAGGGTAAAGATTGGTGCAGTAGTCAACAAGGTCTTGAGTTTCTGAAAGCTTTCTTCACACTCGTCCGACCATATAAATGGAACACTCTACTTAGTCAAATTTGTCAATTGGGAAGCAACGAAAGAAAATCACTTGACAAATCGGCGGTAGTAGCTAGCTAGACCAACAAAGCTCCTTACCTCTGTAACAATAGTAGGTCTTTCCCAACTCTTCACTGCTTTAATCTTAGATGGTTCCACCATCATTCCATCCTTAGAAACTACGTGCCCTAAGAAGGACACTGAATCTATCCAAAACTCACACTTGGAGAATTTGGCATAAAGCTTTTTCTCCCTTAACATTTCCAATACAATTCTCAAGTGCTCCTCATGTTCTTTCTTGCTCTTTGAGTATACCAGTATATCATCAATGAATACGATAACGAAGAGATCCATATATGGGATAACGAAGAGATCCATATATGGCTTAAAAATCCCATTCATCAAGCTCATGAAAGCGGTAGGGGCATTTGTAAGCCCAAAAGACATTACTAAGAACTCATAATGCCCATACCTGGTCCGAAAAGCAGTCTTGGGCACATCTGTTGCTCGTATTTTCAATTGATGATAACCATATCTCAAATCGATTTTCGAGAAGGTACAAGCACCTTGTAACTGATCGAACAAATAATCGATGCGAGGAAGAGGATACTTGTTCTTAACAGTTACCTTATTCAATTGTCTGTAGTCTATGCACATCCGAAAGCTTCCATCCTTCTTCTTCACAAATAAAACAGGAGCACCCCAAGGAGATGCACTTGGTCTAATGAAGCCTTTCCCTAACAATTCTTGAAGTTGAGCCTTTAACTCCCTTAATTCCGCAGGAGCCATTCTATAAGGGGGTATGGAAATGGGGCGAGTACGCAGTTCAAGATCAATGCAAAATTCAATATCTCTATCTGGTGGCATACCTTGAAGGTCTGCGGGAAACACATCTAGAAACTCACGGTCTATCGAAACCGACTCAATTGAAGGTACTTGGGTAGTATCATCCCTGAGGTGTGCCATGAAAGCTAAACACCCTTTACTAACCATTCTCTTAGCACAAACCTAATACTATGATATCAAGTTTGACACGACCCAAAACGAGCCGCGAGTGGCACCCACACTTATCCTACTATGTGAGCGAACCAACCAATCTAAACTCAAACATTTCAACCATAATAAACAGAATATAATGCGGAAGACTTAAAACTCATTAATGAAAATAGATTAATAAATTCTAAAAACTCAAATACATGTTATTCCCAAAATCTTGAAGTCATCATCACAAGAACATCTATCCTCAAATTACTAAATCTAAGAGTACCTAAGAAGCTAAAATAAGTAAAAGAGATGGTCTATGTCCGAACTTCAAGACATCAAGATGCGAAGGAAAGAATCGAGTCCAAGCTAGGAATAATAGCTCACCCTAAAATCTGATTATGCTGATGTCTGGCTAGAGTTGCGGTTGAGTCGAAGTCGATGGTACATTTGCTGCACTCCACAAATAAAAAGAAAACAAATACAAGTAGGGGTCAGTACAAAACACAAGTACTGAGTAGGTATCATCGGCCAACTGAAAATAGAAAGCAATATATATTAGATAATAACATAAAATCAATTAATATTCTTAACAGGTGACAACAACAATTACCATAACCCTTAGTCACAACACCAAGCACATCTATGAGAACTCAAGTTTCCACACCATACTCATTTGGGAAACAGGTTTTTTATATTGAGTATATTAACATATTTCAAGATTCATTCTCTTTATTATCCTGGTGTCGGAACGTGACACTCCGATCCTCTACTATCCTTGTGTCGGAACGTGACATTCCGGTCCATCAATACTATCTTGGTGTCGGAACGTGACACTCCAATCCTCTACTATCCTGGTGTCGCAATGTGACACTCCGATCCATCAATACTATCCTAGTGTCGGAATGTGACATTCCGGTCCTCTACTATCCTGGTGTCGGAACGTGACATTCCGATCCATCAATACTATCCTGGTGTCGGAACGTGACACCCGATCCTCTAATCTCATTACTTTAGTTCATCAAGACTTCGTTTATACCAAGGCATCAATATTAACAAAGTAAATTTAAGATTTAAGATTCAGAGCCTCATTTTCCCAATCCATTACCGTTACATAATAACATCATACTAGCACCCAATTAAGCATATACAAGACTTTAGAATACTACCCAACACATATCATTCGCTATTAAGAGTTTACTATAAGATAGTATAAACCATAACCTACCTCCACCGAAGAATTGTGATCAAGCAATCTACTTTCCAAAAGCTGCGTTCTTCTTCATTTTCTCTTTCTCTTGATCGTTCGTTTCTCCCTCTCCTTGTTATTTCTATTTTTCTTATTCAAACCCTTTTTCTTTTACCCTAATTAGCATATAATTAAGTATAGAAGATGATAAAATAACCCACTTTTTTTTTCAAGGTTATCTCCTTTAACCCCCAAGTAATTGAATTATTAACATTAACCCACTAATTTATAATTATAAGCATGAATAGACCAAAACGCCCCTCAATATTTTAACAGAAATCCGACCCAGTCAGGGTTATGCAACATGTGACGGTCCGTCATGACTGTGACGGTCCGTCCTACAGGTCCGTCACAAAACTCTGAGGGTTAATTCTGTGGAAATATCTGTGACGGTCCGCAGTGCCAACAACGGTCCGACCTGCTATTCCGTCACAATGTTCAGAGAGTCGATCTCAGTACCCACATTTCAGAATTCTAAGTGTTTTGGAACGAGACCCCCTCAACGGTCCGTCGTGCCCATGACGGCCCGTCATGGGATCCGTCGACTCAGACAGTTATTACCAGAAATACTCTACTGCTCAAAACGACTAAACAGGTCGTTACAATTTCAAGTGTGGTCAGGAGGGAATTTTCATGTGAGAGTTCTCCAAAAACTGGCAGGGTAGTAGAAATTCGGGTAATAGAGCCCAATCTTCATCAGTTGCTCCACAAGACAAGGCTGCACCTAGAGGAGCCGCTTTTGGTATAGGCAGATGGGAAAACCTCTTTTATGCAATCATTAGTCGCCATGATCAAGAGAAGTACTCATATGTCGTCACCAATATGATCAAAGTCTTTACATTTGATATTTGTGCTTTGCTAGACACAATAGAAAGTTTGTCTATTGTAACTCCTTATGTTGCAATAAATTTTAAGATCCTTCCAAAAAAACCTTGTGAATATTTTTGTGTTTCTACACCTGTAAGAGAGTTTATTCTAGAGGAAAATGTCTATCGTGATTGTCCTATTTCATTCAATCAAAAAACACCATGGCTGACTTAGTAGAGTTAGACATGATAGATTTTGATGTCATTCAAGGTATGGACTGACGTCGCTCCTGTTATGCATCAGTATATTGTAGTACTCGAGTTGTCAAGTTTAAGATTCTTAATGAGCAAATTATAAAGTGGAGTTGTAGTTCAGCAGTGCCTAAGGGTTGTTTCATTCCGTACCTTAAGGCGAGAAAGTTAGTTTCAAATGGATATATGCATCACTTAGTCTAAGTTAATAACTCAAGTGATAAGATACCTTTCATTCAATCACTTTTTATTGTAAAGGAGTTTCCATAAGTTTTTTTGTAATAAGTAGTCGGAGTCCCTCATGAGAGAGAATTGAACTTCGGCATAAAAATCATTCCAAATCCTCATCCTATATCTATTCCACCAAATAAAAGGGGACCAGCAGAGTTAAAAGAGTTGAAAAAATAGTTGAAAGATTTGTTAGATAAAGGTTTCATTCGACAAAATGTCTCATTCCCTTAGGATGTGTATAGACTACCATTGATTGAATAAGGTTACCATCACGATAAGTATCCTGTTAGATAAAGGTTTCATTCGGCAAAATGTTTCTCAAAAAATAAATCTCAGATCTGGCTAAAATCAGTCAAAGTTAGGGAATGTGACATTCTAAAAACAACTTTCAGAATATGGGCATTATGAATTTTTTGTCATGTCTTTCTGGTTGACCAATGCAGTAGCATCGCTCATGGATCTAACTAATAGAATCTTTTACCCTTATTTAGATATGTTTGTAATTGTTCTAATTGATGACATACTAATATATTCAAGGAGTGGAGAAAATCATTCTATCCATCTCAGAATAGTCCTTCAAACTTTGAAAGATAAGGAGTATTATGCCAAGTTCTCCAAGTGTTGGTTTTTTCTTGAGTTTTTGGCATACTTGGGCCACATAATTTATCATGATGGGATTAGAGTTGATAATCAAAAGATAGAAGCAATTAATAAAATGCTTAGGCCCACCTCTCCAACTTATATTAGATATTTTTTGGATTTGGCTAGGTACTATAGAAGGTTTTTTAGGGGTTTTTATCTATCTCCTCTCCCTTAAGCAAGTTGACTTAGAATATAGTTAAGTTTCAATGGTCTGAAGCTTGTGAAAAAAGTATTCAAGAATTGAAAATGAGGTTAACTACTGCCCTGAGTTTGAGCTTACCAAAGGGTTCTCAAGGTTTTGTGGTGTACTATAATGCATCTAGAGTTGGGTTGGGTTGTGTGTTAATGCAGAACGACAACGTTATAGCTTATGCCTCAAAACAATGAAAGGTTTCGTGAGAAGAATTACCCAACCCATTACTTAAAGTTGGTTACTATAGTTTTTGACATAAAAATATAGTGTCACTACTAGTAAGGTTTCATGTTGATATATTCACTTATTATAAGAGCCTATAATAAGTGTTCACCTAGAAAATTCTCAATCGCAGATATAGGAAGTTCAAAACTGTTTAAGGATTATGAAATGAGTACTCCTTACCACCTAGATACGGCTAATGTGGTTGCTGATTCTTTAAGAAGGTTATCCATCGCCCACATTGAGGAAGAAAAGATGGAGGTAGCTAAAGATGTTCACAGACTTGCACGCTTGGGACCTAGGCTTATGGATTCCATAGAAGGAGAGATAGTGGTGACCAATGTGGCTGAGTCATTATTTTAGTGTCAGAAGTGAATGAGAATCAAGACCAAGAACCCATTTTTTGTGATTTAAATGAAAATGTTCATAAGCAAAGAGTGTTACTTTTGCACGAGGACGAGATGGTGTGATGATATATCAAAGAAGGTTGTGTGTTCCTAGGGTGGATACAGTCCCAGAGAGGATCATGAAGGAGGCTCATAGCTCCATTTATTCTATTCATCTGGGTTCCAAAATGATGTACCACAATTTTAGAGAGGTATATTGGTTAGAAGGTGTAAAGAAAGACATTGTTGAGTTTGTTGCAAGGTGCCCGAAATTCTAGCAAGTTAAAGTAGAATACAGAGGTCTAGAGGGTTGGATCAAAATATATAACTTCCGGAATAGAAGTAGGATGTGATTAATATGGATTTCATCATAGTCTTTGCACGTTTTCGCATGCAACATGATTTAATTTTGAATATTATTGATAGACTAACAAAATCATCCCACTTTTTGTTGGTAAAGACCACTCATTCCACAGAGGATTATGTGAAGTTATGCAATCAATAGGTGGTGAGACTCCATGGAGTCCAAGTTTCGATCATTTTAGATAGAGGTGCCCAATTTATCACTTAGTTCTAGAAGACTTTCTTAAAATGTTTGGGTTAAAAGGTGAACTTAAGCACTGTTTTTCATGCTAGATTGATGGGGAAGCAGATCGTACTATCCAGACCTTAGAATATATGTTGTGGCTTTGTGTGATTAATTTCAAAAGAATTGGGATGATCACAACCTTTTATTGAGTTCGCCAATAATAACATCTACTATTTGAGCATCCAAATATATATATATATATATATACATATATATATATATATATATATATATATATATATTTGTATATGAGGATCTTTATGGGTGAAGATGCAGATCTTCTATTAGGTGGTTTGATGATTGTGAAGTAGGGTTGATCAAACAAGATGTATTTCACTAACATGGAGAAGGTGAAGGTGATTCAAGAGAGATTGAAAACGACACAGAGTCATCAAAAGTCCTACAAAGATGTTAGCAAAAGACCTTTGGATTTTGAAGTTGATGATTGGGTACATCTAAAACATTCACCCATTAAGGGGTTATGAGGCTTGGTAAGAAGGGGAAACTTAGTCCCTGGTATGTTTGACCTGATAGAATATAATGAATTCTTGGGAAGGTAGCTTTTGAGTTAGAGCTACCACAAGAGCTAGCAGCGGTTCATCCAGTATTTTGTGTCTCCATGTTGAAGAAGTGCATGGGTGATCCTTCATTGATTGCACCAACTGAAAATTTTGAGATTAATAATAGCTTCTCCTGTAATGTATTCCGGTTCATATTTTAGATCGTCAAGTCCGCACGTTGAGAACAAAGGAGGTTGTGTCAGTCAAAGTTCCTTGGAAGAAAAATTTGTTGATGAAGCGACTCGAAAAACTGACAAGGATATGAATCAGAGATATCGACATCTCTTTGAATCCGAAGATAATGCAGATGAACATACTAATTCACTTCTTAGTACTTTATAAACTACGAGTAAGAATGTTGTTACTTGCTTTTAATTGTTTAGTGTTAAACTTGAGGCTACTATTCTTACCTAAGTGAAAGAAATATCGTTCGAGGACAAATATTCTCAAGAGGGAGATATTGTAACATCTCATAACTCTAAATACCTATGAAACTAGAAATAATCATTTTTTGAAAGAAAGGAAAAAATCAGGAAAATTTTCTATGCTTAAGTTGTGGGTTTTGGTAATTTTCGAACGACCATAAATTCTAGCTCATAATGAGTTAGAGGTAGTTCTTGATATGGTTTGAAATCCTTTGGAGACATCTTTATTAAACCTCCAAGTTTGCGCATTTTTGATATTTTATGAGGGAGATAAGTGTATCGGATATTGGGTTGTTGGATTGAGGAAGGTCCCAATCCGAATTTAAGGAAGGGCAAACTAGTCTTTTCACCAATTAATTTGGTATTTCATTTTAAGGATTAATTTTATTTAAAAACAAGTTTTAGTTCACATTAGAAAATTAACTTTACATTTAGGTCTTGGAGAATACAAAAGAGAAAAAGAAAAAGGGAAAAAGATCAAGGTTTCGACAAGAATGCCAAGAAATTTCGAGTTGAATTCGTCGGGGTGATCCCTATCAAGGTATGTGATATATTTCGTGTTGGTTTAATTCTTTAGCACACGAATCTTATTTCAATTCAGTGGTTTTAGAATTGTTTACATGATTAGAAGCAAATTCTTGATGAATATTATCAAATCCCTATTTGGTTGAGTTGTTTGAATGCCCATTCACGTTAATTCGTAGTTTTCGATGTTGTTTTCTGGTTAGATATTTTGGGTATTTAAGGTATTTATTATCCTAAGGGTTTTGGATAAGAACTGGGGAGGTTTAGCGAATTTAGCTTTAAAAGACGAACAGATAAGTTCGTCACCCACACCTAGGAAGCACCAAGCGCGACGCCCCCATATGCATCTGGGGGGCCTTGGGCGGCGCACCTTCAGTGCACCGGGATGAGTCCTTAAAAATAATGGTCTGGCGAAGCGTGCCCTGAATGCGCCTGAAACGGCGGTTTTCGCTGAGTTTTCGTAATTTAGCCTTTTTAAGTCATTCTAAGGCACAATAATAACTTCCATTGATTCTAATTACATCAAATGATTTATAAACACCTATAAATCATCAAAGAACACAAATCATAACCTTGAATCCATAATCCAATGCAAGGGAAGTTAGAATCAAAGTCAAAGAAGTTAGAGTCAAGTCTAAAGCTAAGAAGTAAGTCAAAACAATGTTCTTAAAGATTTTCAAGAGTATTTACTAAACCTTTAAACTGCATTTTAAGGCTCAAGCTTCAAGTTTAGTTGAAGTCTTTCATTCAAAGAAATATAAGATAACTAAGTATTCCCTAAGAGTAGATTAATACTCAAGTTTTCAAGTTATGCAAAGAGAAAAGAGTTGAGTTCATTTCTCAAAAGTTATAAGGGTAATGATTATTCTGTGAAAATTTATAAATGTTTTTTATATTTAAGTTTAAAGGAAACTATGATTTTTAAAAGAGATTTGAACAAGAAAGGAACATTGATTCCAAGAGAGCTTTTAAACCTAAGTGTTAAGCAATTATCTCAAACCAATGAAATGAATTTGTTTTTAAAAAAGGGATAATGCCCAAGTAGCCCCTCAACCTATGCCCGAAATATCAAAGACACACTTATACTATACTAAGATCCTATTACCCCCCTGAACTTATTTTATTAATAATTTTTTACCCCTTTTTAGCCTACGTGGCACTATCTTGTGGGCCCAATGATGGTTGACTTTTTTTTTAATCTAGTGCCACGTAAGCTAAAAAGAGGTAGAAAATTACTTATAAAATATGTTCAGGGGAGTAGTAGGACCTTAGTATAGTATAAGTGTGTCGGTGAGATTTGGGGCATAGGTTGAGGGGGTACTTGTGCATTTTCCCATAAAAGAATGAGCTAAAGTATATTTTGGGAGTAGTATTGAGCATCGATGTGGGAATGAGCATTCATGTTAATTCAAGTCTCCATGAAAACAATGAAGTCATCATGGGTATCAACGGGTCATACTTTTAAGATGATCATGTAAGTGAGGCTAGTGGATCCACTAAGGTAAGGAGTTCTATACAATGACAAAGTATACGATAATTCTAGTAGTGTGGGCAAGACTTTGTATCACCTCTTAGGCTCCTAGTGGTGGTTTTTGGTTAAACAATCTCCTATACAAACTAAATTTCTTTATATATATTTAAATTTGAGTTTGTTATTGCATTTTCTTTAACGAAATAAATTTATACATATATATATATATATATATATATATATATATATAGGCTAATTCATAGATCTTAGGGATTTGATTACCAAGGAATAGAGACTTTACATATAAAGCCCGAGGATTGTCATTTTTTATGTATATGGGGACAACTATCTACGCTCTCAATGTTCCTATGATGTAGCGCCTGGCGGGCTGTTAGCTAGTGTGTATCATCTTACGAGAATAGAGGATGTTGTAGCTCAACAAGAAGAGCTATGCATAAAAGTATTTTCCTCTAGGAAGAATCATAGAATTCCATCTATTTTATGGGTTTGGAAAAGCATGGATTTTCAAGAACGAGAATCATATAATATGTTTTGAATCTCTTACGATAATCATTCACGCTTGAAACGTATCTTAATGCTTGAAAGTTGGATAGGATGGCCCTTACGTAAGAATTATATTTCCCCCAATTTTTATAAAAATACACGATGCTCGAAATCTATTTCCACTTAGACAATTTTAGATATTCAAGGGTTGAACGTTTTCTTATAGATTAAGACTTCCAATAAAAGACAATAAGGGATTCATTAGAATTCTCACATTTAGTTGGAAGATACTTCTTTCGTATGGGTCACACCAATAGGATGAACCAAATGAGTTCTGCATTATGACCTTTGTACTGCGCACATTACTTAGACAAGTTCTAGAAAGGCATATAGAAAGGAATGGAGAAATCGAGTATAAAGAATTCTTATATGAAATAAATGATAAAGAAATGAGATAATATCGGATTCTATTTCTTTGGACCTGAGTTGAATCTTGCTATTTCAACCCCCCTAGATTCGGATTCTACTTTTAAGACTTCCCACAATTTACTAATATTACCTTTCTAATATGTAATACATCTTTCTAATATGTATTACGTATTCAAATTTGTTTGAACAAACAGAGAAAAAAAGAGTAGATAGAATCCAATTCTTTTAGATACTTTATCTAAGAAACTCTACCCATCTATGTTCTAGATGGGGTATATCTCGCTAAATTGGATAAAGCTATTATTCTAATCTAGACAATAAAAAAATATGTATGTGAAATAACATAAATTAATTAGAAATTCATTATAGGGAAGAGAGACCTATACAATTTAATCATGTGCCAAGAACAAGACTTGAACTAGTGACACGAGGATTTTCAATCCTCTGCTCTACAAACTTAGCTACCCCTGCTATTTCCAATCTTGATTGGAGCCTCTAACATGAGGATAGAGTCCTTTTCGTATTTTCCTCATTTTATCACATAACTGGGGTCTATGTCAATTAAAAGGACAAAAGTTGAGTAAAATTTTTATCAAAGCCAGAGGATTTCTTCGATCTTCAAAAAGATGACTTTTTAAGTTTCAGTATGAGTAATGATATTGTATTAATCAGGAATCATTCAACTATATATTCCTTGCTCAAAGATGTTCATTTTGATGTCTATCATAGATATCAAATTGTGATAAGACAAAGCCATCTACGCTTACAAAAAAGTTCCATTTCTAAAAGAATAGAGTGAATGAGAAAGATATGAAATTTGGAACCGGTAAGGAAAGGGGGTCGGATCAATAGTTGGGGAGTTAAATAGTCTTTTTGGGGATAGAGGGACTTGAGCCCTCACGATGTTTAAAGTCAATGGGTTTTCCTTTTACTGTAATTTCATTGTTGTCGGTATTGACATGTAGAACGGGACTCTATCTTTATTCTCGTCCGATTATTCAGTTCTTCAAAGATCTATCACACTATGGAGTGAAGGATTCGATCAATGAATATTCTATTCTTTCTCCAATTTAGAATGAATTCACAGCAATTCTTCGATTTCTTATAGAAAAACTACGGATTCGGGTCGTCATTAATCATTTGATAAAGCATTCAATACGTATGTATATATGTTTATCCTTCACTTCATTCTTTTTCTTTCTGAAGTATCGATGTAAAGAGTCCTCTACGGACGCATTTAACTCTATTTGTTAGAATAGCTTTCATTGAGTCTCTGCACCTATCATTTTTTTTTGAGCCGTTGTTTGTTTTTAGAAAACATGATTTGGCTCAGGATTGCCCATTTTTGTTAATTCCAAGGTTTCTGTAAATTTGAAAGTGAACACTTAGTATGTTTCCATACCAAGGCTCAATCCAATTAAGTCTGTAGCGTCTTCCAATTTCACTGTATCCCCCTTTCTTTTTGTTTTGAGATTAGGATCTCGTTGTGATTTCATTCCTTTTATTTTTCTTTCGTTCATAGTGGAACAATTGAATTCATTAGATACCGATTCCTATCTCGAAAATGTGTTTTCTCCTCTCTGATTTTATTAACTATCTTTTATAGGAGAAACTTTTTTTCCAATCAAAAATTATTTTATCATTTCGGAATCCGCAATTCAATATAGATGGATATATATCCGATCTATAAGTCTCGCTTCATGTCATTTTCCCATTCAATTTGGAATACTTGAATGATCTATTCTTGTTTTTTATCTACACTTTCCCCTGAAAGCCGAGGAATGTCTCATTAGTTATTACTAACCATTCCATTAAACAATTAGAATTTGAAATAAATATAGAATAAGAGATATATATGATATAGAATAAAATGTACAAATATAGAATATAATATAGAATTGTGATAAAAAGTATTTCAAATGCCAAATAAATTAAAAAATATTTACCATTCAATTCAAATTGAAAATCAAAGAATATTAACAATATTTACAATCACTAGTTAATAATATTAGTGTTAGAATTGTGAGAAATCGAAATTCTAGATCGCTATATTAATCCTTATGCTCTAGAATATTCAATAGAAATTGACTAGTTAATAACTAAGATTCCAATTCTAGTAGTTTAGTTAATTACTATGCATATAAGATTTCTGCGATGTGGGCCCGCTTAGCTCAGAGGTTAGAGCATCGCATTTGTAATGCGATGGTAATCGGTTCGATTCCGATAGTCGGCTTTTCCCTTATTTTTTTCATTTTTTAGATGATTGATAATGTTCCTTTGAAATCAAAGCATATTGAAATTCTGCCTTCCTCCTTTTCCAAAAGCTATCAATTAATTATAGGAACTTCCAATTATGTCAGCAAAGAATTATATATATATATATATATATATATATATATATATATATATATATATATATATAATAGAAGGGGTTCTGTATATTTATCTTTTTCATCCATTTCTTCTTTTATTTATAGTATTTATAGAACAAGTACATTATTTCAGTAAACTTCGCTTCATTTAGTTCAGTTTAGTTTTAGTTTAGGATTATTATATAAAATAAAATTCCATAAAAAATAAGTAGAAATAAGAATAAATTCGAAATACTAAATAAGAATAAGGAGTCTTTATGTCACGTTACCAAGTACCTCAATTCAAAAAAATACGTCGTTGGGGGCTTTACTAGGGCTAACTAATAAAAATCATAGAACTGAAAGTGATCTTAGAAACCAATCGCGTTCCAGTAAAAAATCTCAATATCATATTCTTCTAGAAGAAAAACAAAAATTGTGTTTTTATTATGGTCTTACGGAACGACAATTACTTAAATACGTTTGTATAGCCAGAAAAGCCAAGGGGTCTACAGGTCAAGTTTTACTACAATTACTTGAAATGCGTTTGTATAACATCCTTTTAGATTGGGTATGGCTTCCACTATTGCCACAACCCGTCAATTAGTTAACCATCGACATATTTTAGTTAATGGTCATATTGTAGATATACCGAGTTATCGCTGCAAACCATGAGATATTATTACCGCAAAGAATGAACAAAAATCCAGATCATGATTCAAATTTATCAAGATTCATCCCCTCAAGAGGAATTACAAAATCATTTGATCCTTCATCCATTCCGATATAAAGGATTATTCAATCAAATAATAGATAGTAAATGGGTAAGGTTGAAAATAAATGAATTTCTAGTAATAGAATATCATTCTAGTCAAACTGAAAGTTTGATAGGATGGACCATACGTACGGATTATATTGCCCCGAATTATGAAATACAAGATGTTCATTAAATAATAAGACAACTATTTCCACTTAGACAATTTCAGATATTCAAGGATTGCATGTTTTGTTATAGATTAAGCTTAACAAAAATAGACAATTAGGGATTCATTGAAATTATCACATTTAGTTGGAAGATACTTCTTTCGGATGGGTCACACAAATAGGATGAACCAAATGAGTTCTGCATCATGAACTTTGTACTACACAGATTATTTAGACGGGTTCTAGAAAGGCACACAATAAGAAATGGAGAAATCGAGAATAATGAAATCTAATATGAAAGAATATATATATATATATATATATATATATATATATATATATATTGCATATGTCTATCTACTTTACATTAAGATATGTTTTCATGAGTTGAGCAGAGCCAAGGTAACTTCTTACTCTTTTAAAGTTTGAGGTTTGTTAGCATTCCAACTCGCATACTTGTACATTCAATGTAATGATGCTAGTTTCTCTGCATCGTATCATGATACAAATGCATATAATTGGGATCATCATCATCCAGCGCCTCGTTTATCCAGTTCAGCACTCTGTGTTAGTGATGAGCCTCCTTGTATTTTGGAGGACACATATTTACTGCTTTTTAGATTTCTTTTATAGGATGTCGTGGGATCCTTCCCAGCATCCATATTAGTATTATAGAGGCTTCATATACAATTATTCAGTCAGATAGTTTATTTTTTAGTCTCTCTTTGTTTGTAATCTCATATATTTTATATTACACTTAATTGCCATTTGGCCAAGATATCTATTTGAATATTTCATGAGAATGATTCTTATATTGAATTAAGTCTTCAAATGATTTAAGTAAGTCAGGACAAGGTTCCTCTCAAGACAAACAATTGTCATTCGGTGTCGGCCACGTTCAAGGTATAGGCTCAGGGCGTGGCACATAACCCCTTTAATAATTATTAGTCATAGTAATAATATTATTTGTACTTGATATATTCTTTTTTTAGTTTAACTTGAATAATAAAATAAAGACTATTGAATTGTGACTGACTTGTGTCTATGGATGTTGCAAGAAAGTCAAAAAATTATGCAATGGTTTTGTATTTTTTCTTCTAATTTTGAATGAATAAAGTTGTAGAAAATTTCTCTTTATTTGTAAGACTTTATAGAAATTATCACATTAGCCTTTTTATTATTTATGTTTTTGATGGGTATTTATTATATTAATATTTTAGTTTGACTTGAATAATAAAATCTATTGAATGGTGATAGACTTGTGTGTATTAATGTTGATAGGAGCTCGAAATTTTTTGCATTGGTTTCTATTTTTTCTTTTAATATTCTTAATGAATAAAGTTGTAGAAAATTTCTCTTTATTTTATACTTTATAAAAATCTTATCGTTAGTATGTTATTAATTTATTTTGATTTAAATAATAACTTATGACTTTGTTGAGAGTTATCAAACAATTAATAGAATATTTTCCTCTCGCTCTATAAATATACATACAAAAAGTGACGTGACAGCTATCTATAGCCTAAAAATATATATATCTTTTTTCTCTCTTTTATTTAGTTTTCTTCTTTTATTTTTTCATTAATTATTTGTTTAACAATTTCAAAATTTATCATATTTAATTATAATTCATGGGTTATAAATTAAAACCTCCATCTTTGCATTCTTTACTTAAATAATATACCTTCTCAACTTTCTTCTATCTAATTTTAAGGAATCGGGCAATCTATAAATCACAATCATATATGAAGTTGTTTGATATTGATTTTCATGGTTTCCTTCTTCTTTTATATTCATATATATTTTTTTCGTTTTTGTTTGTGTTTTCTTCATTCTCTTCATGAATCATGTATTTAATAACTAAAAGAGAGAATATAGACAAAGTGATGCAAAAATATGCCTCCGTGTTCATGAACATCATATATATGTGTAACTTATTATTTTTGTATCATAGTAGAAAAACACGAGGACATGTTGAAGACATTTTTTTATGACAACGTAGATTAGTTTTGTACAAATTTGATAAATTGAAGAAGAAAATAAGTGGCGGTGGAAGTTTCATCAAGAGAGATGATCAGATTAGTTTGATCAAATTGAAACTTGAATGATTTAAAATATATAGAGATACATTTATTGTTACTTATTTTTAACAATTTGAATTAGTTATTGTATGTGTTCTCCAAGAACAATATTATTTGATAAAGTTAGGACTGTTACATGCATAATTTTTTTTATACCGAGTAAATGTTAACTTTTTCAAAAATAATGTGTTGGTTTTTCTTTGAAAACGATTGTTGATTAATAAAATTATATCTATGTATCTACATAATAATTGTTGGACTAGAATAGTGTAGTATTTTTCTCTTTACTTTAGTAATTTTATTTTCTTCTTCTTCCAAATTATTATTAAACTTATTATTAAAATAAATGTCTTAATTACCTATTTGGAAATTGGCCTATCATTTTCTATGATTAATATTTAATTATTTTGTTACATAATGTACAAATGTCAAAATATTAAAATCACATTTTTAATCCTCTCAATTACACTGACTCTTCATTCTTAGGAATTCGTATATTAAATGTATTATTTATTTTAAATGTGAAATGTACTCTTTAATATTTTTGTATATACGATAAGCACAACTAGAAGAATTAGGAATTTAAGTATGCAAATTTTTAAGTTTTTTCTGCATAGCAATTTTTTTTTTACCTTATTTTGTTTTTTAATTTTAATTATTTTATTTTACTGATTTTGACATGATAATTCTTTAGGTTATTAAAAAGACAAAAAGTAAGTAATGAAGAAGTTATAACTAAGAGGAGGAAAAAGTCCGAATTAAAAAATATTGATGTAAAAAATTAATAATTTCAATTAAATAGTATGTACCTTATAGATTACTTGGAATAACTAATTTTTACAAAACAGAGCTATATTTCATTTATTATTCATAGCTTATGTTTTATGATTTAATATAAATTTATTTTAATTATTTTCATAACTGCGCGAAGCGCAACCAAGTTCACTAGCACAATAAATAAATGTAGAAAATCAAGCAATTATGATAGTTGTAACAACAATTGCAATATAAGGCAGTTGTTGCAATCACCATAACAATTGATACAGCAACAATAAGACTTGCTTATATTGTTGCAACAACTTCTAGAATAGTTGAATTATTGTAGTGAATTCTTCATAGTTGCTGCAGAAAATTCGTCAATTGTTTAAAATCACTGGCAGAAAATGAGGTGGAGAAGGAGTTGGATAAGGAGATAGTGGTTGTGAAAGAGGAGAAGGTTGGTTGTGTTTATTTTGATGGTGGAAGAAGGGGTGATAATTGTTCTGGCGGTGGCGAAGGAGGAGTAGGTGGTTCCGTGGTGGTAGATGAGAAAAACATGGTGGTGTGTCAATTCTTGAGTTATTCTTCTTGAGCCTATAATTTAACATCAAGATGAAAGTTATTTGGAAAATACTAACATTAATATAGAAGTTGGATATAACCTTGAAATAAAAATGGGAAGATACCTTCATTTGCTGTATGGGCAAAGAAACCATATTACTATCCATCTTACTAGTTTTGAAGAATGAATACTCTTTTGTAAGGGCCAAAAGCTCGCACACATGAATTTTTTTTGCAGGTTTCAATGGAAACTGAAGAATCACCAAGTGTAAGCTCGAAATAAGATTTGGAACTAGGACAAACTAACTCAAACTTCACAGAACATCAGCCAAAAGAGCTTTGCCGAATCTATCTATGCTACTGGCATATTTCTTCATAATGCAACTAAGTTAATTCCACAACAAGCTGAACTTTTATGTAATCATCACGGAGTTGAATAAACCTGAATTCACATACAAAAGAAAAAATTTCTATTCTAGTTTCTTATGCTAAACAAGAACCATCAGTTGAATAAAAAATGAAATTGGTATCAATTTGTAGGTTTCGTAACCCTATAATTAATTTATATCTCCTACATTGAAAAGTAAAAAACCAGTAATATGCTTGACATGAGCATAAGAAAGATATTTTCAAGGAACTGAATACAACTTTTTGCTCTGTAGCCATTGTCTCCACGGTAAGGAATTCTCTTTAGCTTATACTTTTCATATATAAATCATACATCTCGGGGTTAATGCTTATCACTAACAGGATTTCGAAAGGGGTGCATACTCTTCGTGAGTGGAGGTATCGTATCCAAAAGTAACCTCTTGATATGGATACTCTTCGTGAGTTAAGGTGTAATAATTAGAAGTAATCACAGTTTCCCTTCACTATGTGCCCTCATAGGATTAGATATTGGTATTCCACGAATGGATCTACCTTAGGAAAGTGGGGATCCCTCATCCAGTAGGGGTTAATATCGGGATTCCATGTTATAGTCTCAAGGTCTATGTCAGTTAAAGCTTGCCCCCAAATATGAATGTAATGAATTAGGTCTTCGAAAGATGTGCCACTTAGGGTTGGTGGTGTAATGGTTCACCATTTATGCATTGGACAATTAGGCATTTGGAGGAAGTCTTGGTCTGTCTTTGCAATGTTAATGAATGATGAGTTTCTATATGACATTAATGAAGTAAGTTTACTTTATGTCTAATGTTGAATAAGAATGTTGGTGTTCTGTTTAATGTTAAAGAAGGTTATGTGAATGGTAGAATGTGATGTGCCTAGTCTAGGGTGGTTCCAAAGAAGAACTAAGTAGGACTAGTATAATGTGATTCTAATTTTATTGCACTAGTGTACCTTAGAATTATCGTAGGTGATGGTCTTTATGTGAAGTTCTTTAATGCACGAATGTTTCCTCTAGTATCTCTAGTATTTAATATTGAATTGTTGAATTGTGATGGAAAGTAAATATCCTTATGTTTTGTAGTCTTAAGGAAAAGTTAGGTGTATATTAAAAAGGTTGTATGGGCGGTCTATTAATGTCTTATCTTGGTGGGTCTTAGATTAAGTGTGGATATATGGTCTAAATGGTTATGGGTAACTTAATGAATGTGGTCATATTTTGAGAATTATACGAAGTATACTTTGTATCATGAAGATTGACTTAAATGATGTATTTGACACTTGGTTCATGAATTTTTATCAAAATATCATGAAAAACATACTTCAACTAAAATGTCCTCTTTAAAGCATGTTTTTGCATGATGGTCATACTCGGTGCTTAATTGTACTAACTCCATATTCTTCTATATTTCTACAAGTTTTGGTGTGGAAAGTGAGGATCCTAGAGTTGAAGATCAGGCTTAGATTGTTCTCTCAAGGACCTTCGTATGTCCTCATATGTTCGAGGACATGTATGTTCTTTCTAGTTTTCTTTCATTAAGGACTTTGTACAAAAACTAGTATCTTTCTTTCAATGTAAGGGTTATGACCCTATGAGAATAAGATATGTCTAAGATGACTTGTGATGATACTTCGTTCTTCATATGTTCTAGAAAAGCGTTTCCTTATTGACTTTACTGTGGAAAGTTTTAATTCCGCACTTCTTTTCATATCTATGTGATGAATGAATTCTAAGGGGCTTCTATAAGACCTCGGAAAGGTCAACTACGCCGCGTAACAACATGGGGGTGCTCTTGGGTCGTGATAGTGATACGCACCACATGTATTCTAGTCCTGGACACATATGAGGGACCTATCTTTCTATGCATCCAATGCAGCTTACGGCATGACTTTCTATAATAAAATTCGTCATGGAATATGACATGCTACAAATATGTCACAGTGTTAGACATATCCCTTGAACCATAAATGGTTACGTACGAAGCATCCATTAATCATAATATCAGTCATGGTGCATGGGATATCCCTCAAAAATGTACGTGCTCTTTAATTTTAAATTCTTCCGGAATGCACATAACATTTGTAGCAACCATGTCCCATAACCAATTCAAACGAGATGTTCAAACAAATATTGAGGAGATGACTATTGCTATAAGAATGCACATTTCACAACAAGATAATCATGATACAATATCACTAATAAACCAATAATTCTTCAAACCATTCTCAATACATCATACAGAAATAAATAATTATATTACCTTTTATTACCCTTTTTCATCATTATAATTATTCAATATGGACAAGTTCTCGTTACTACCCAACATATACTATTGAGTCTAAGATTTAGACATATTTAGGGATTGGTTTAGATACTTTTAGTATCCTCAAATGCTTAATTTATGAGATAAGGGATTCTTTGAACATTGATTTATATGTATGTAGGCTAAGGAATAAAGGAAGGACACTATTGGGCAAAAATGAGAAAAAATGCTGGAAAAGTGAAGAGAATTGATCCTGCTGATCGCCTACACCACTCGATAAACCACCAAGTGACTCTTTAGCCCGCCCAAAGTTCTATCATATTAGTCATGGGGAAGAACAAACTTGGCGAAAGAATTGAGTAGTCGGCAAATAGCTTAACGACTCCGCGGTGGCAACCTTGATCAACTCAAGTCAGATAAACCTAAGGGAAAATAACCAATGCAAACCAGCAACGGATTGGAGAAAATAGTGGATCACCGACCTGTTCGTAGAGGCCCAACTTATTTCACATAGTGGATTCTTACGAAAAAGTTGTGTGCTGATGAATTGGAATTTAAGATGAAATTTTAGACACTATTCAAATTTCTTATTCCCTAAGTTCTAAATTTAAAATTTTCTCTCAGTTTTGGAGGTTCCATTGTATACTTCACATCTTTTTAGGTTCAAACTTGAACATTTGCAAATGTGTTTCTGTATTTACTCAATTTGGACAGTTTTAAAGAGTAATGAACCTTTCCCCAAATTTTGGATAATGTATTTGGTATTCTTTTTTCTATTTTTATGATGTGTATCTAAAACCCCAATGCTTGGGGTGTGATCATGTGTCTATTTATGTAATTCTATTATCAGTATTGTTGTTTTATGATAAAAATGTTGTTTTAACATGGTTTAATCATTATTAGTTTTATAATCATTTTATTATATATGCAATGTAATTCTAGTTTACAATCCCTGACATGCTTGAGAGTGTGATTTTGGAGTCAAATCTTTTGATTAACGTTTATAGATAATGGGTTGATATGCGTTCCAGCTCAAGAGAGTGAATCTAAAACTCAATTCTACCTATCTAGCTTAAGAGAGTAATTACATTAGGGTGGCAGGTGTTTTATCCCCTTAAGCTTATCGATGTTTCGAAAAAATTGCTTTAATCGTAATATTTGTTTGAGAGAAAGGTAGTTTTTACATATAGACGATCCTAAAAACATTAATTCAGCAAATTATTGTAATATTACTGTCACATCTTGGGAGCATCCCCTAGACATAACCGGTGTTGTCTTACTCGAAAAAGACTAAGACTAACCTCTTAAATACATCATTACATTCATAGGTTAAAAATGCAGAAAATTTAAAACTTTTTAGCTACTTCTACATTGAAGTTTACAGTTACCTCTCCCAAACACATAATATATCATATCGAGTATACTTAGACCCTTCATATAAGAGGATAACATAGTCTTCTACTTTTATTGCATATATATACATAAGATATAACATACTCTCAAAACTAGATGTCTCTTCTCGAACAATTTAACAAGAGAATAACAATTGCGCATAGCCCATATATCAATACAATAAGAGCCACATATGGGCCATAAAATCTTTCGTATTCAAATGAAAGAAAATTAACCTATTCTCTTTAAGACAAATCAATACACGAAGCTAGAAAATGGCATTGTCCTCGAAGTACTGAGAACCAACCCAACTTGGAGAGTTAGAATTCAAAGCCTTCTTTCAATATTGTCACAAAAAAAACCTAAAATGTTTGGGAGAAAGGGAGCAATGGAGTTAGTACGTCACTTGTACAAAGTATTGGCACATGAACACAGATCATAGAAATTATGTTAAAAAGGGATATTTCATTAAAACATGTTAATTTACTTTGAAAAGTATTATGCACATTTAAGAACCGATACAAGTCAATAAAACATATTCATTAAGTCAATAACATGTACATCAAAAGACCAACACTATTATGTCTAGTCAATCAACATGCATATCAACATATATGAGCACATAGTCACTACAACTCTATCCTCAAGCTATAAATCAACAAGAATAGTTAAAAGTTCATAACATTGTAAGAAAAGCAAGACCATATAACCTATGGACCCTCATAAAGTCAATTCGTGCAATGACTAAGAAAAGCCCCATAACCCTACTGAATTAAGTAAACCCAACAAGAACCATAACCAATGTCCAACTTCACATAGCATATCATTAATGGTACATAACATTATACTTTAGCAATAGAGACAAAACCACATATTCATAAGTGAAACCAATAATATATAGTGTCATCAATATGTAAGATCATGATGTACATGTCATTTACATTTATAAACATATACATACATAGGAATATCCTTCTAAGACATTCCGCAAGGATAACTAGTGCAATGACAGGTAGAGTCTCATACCACTACCTAAGCTAAGCCCCTTAGGTCATCCTAGTTAGAGTTCCTTCCATTATTTCATTTTACCTTCTTGGAACATGTTGCCTTAACTGACATAGACCACATGAGCTAATGTGGAATCTGGTGTCATGGAACCCTACATTGAAAGATGGCGGACTACTTGCCAAGGCAGTACCGAAACATGAACATAGCATATATGTGGATCCACTAGCTAGTTTTTCTACGGGGGCAACATAGTTCAAGAACTAGGATATGTAGTTGGGACCCTCTTTATGCTACATGTATTATAGTCTCCAATCTCATGATTACATTAGTGATCCTACCTTCCCTATGTGGGAAGCGACACTTCTCACTCTAGTTCACTCAGTGCTAAGCTAGAGTCCCCTTTGAAATGTCTTTAATGCCTTTATTAATCATCATAACTTAATGTATGTCATAGGGTCTATCCCTTATATAATTATCATCACATCTCAAGTAAGAATTCCATGAGTATTGTCTTTTCATTAGAATTCATTCATGTGAGGTTAGCACATCTGCATATCACTTCATAATAAGGAACATTGGTAAGTTATCACCATCCATATAACATTCACATCTTAGCCAACAAATCATAAACCATAGTTCAAGACATTTCAATTAAACATCATACCAACCCTATCAGTATCATCACAACGTACACTTTAATATAACTTCATCACTAAACACAAGTAATCATAATTGAAGTAAATGGTTGAGATCAAAAGACTTACAAAATCTCCTTCACACACACAATCCAAGGATTTACCATGAACCATCCAATTCAACCCAACAATGGGTGTAACAACATCATTCAAAAGTAATTAATACAATAACTAGGTGAATAACATCATCAATATCTCAATTAACTTCAAATTGTTACCTAGGGTTTGGGGGAAAGGGTTCATGATAAATTCTTCAAGAAATAGATTCAATCCAACAATACATTACCCTAGGAAGTCCATGAATGAATTAGAATAGATAAACCAAGTCTAACAACTAATACATTCTTCAATTCTCATCAATTTATAAGCAAGATACAAGATTTGGGGAAATTGGGGAAAGGGACATGATCGATATGAAATTGCATCTATTAAAATCAATTAAATAACAATATACAGTTAACTAGTCATAGTCAATTAAAGTTTATCATCAATTTGATGTTTATAAGAAAACCCATTAGAATAGGAAAACCCTTGGAATGGGTGATTTAGAAATCAACTTTGAAAAGACCTCATGGGGAAATAGATCCTAAGAGTGAAGAACTCATACCTTAATGAACATAAATTCATGAAATTGAAGTGAAAACCAAGAGAAAATGCTCTTCTTCGTTCAGCTTTGTTCTTCCTTCAATGGAGGATTTTGGGAGAGAGAAAGTAGCGAGATATGAGAGCTTTTGGGTTTTTTTTAGGAATTTAGTTTAGGTGAGTGGAAATTTACTTTAAAATGACCGTTAGTCTATACATAATAATCCTCTAAATTACCCTAAAGACCTCTCACTTAAATGAGTCTTCTGTGAAGTCAAAATGCTTAAAATATGATTTTAACGAATATGGGAAGTGTCTCCACATCACGAGGCTGATTTGTAAATTTTTTAAAAAAATAATAATTTGAGTTATTGGACCCAGTGTAGGATGCTTTGACCCTGAATTCCTGCCTTAAGTAGGCTACTTTGGCAGCCTACCTGTCCATGTTGGGGTACTCCTCAAGGACCCTTCATGTGGTCCTTGGGGAGTCGTTATTGAATATTTAGACCCTATATACTATATATTACCTATTAAATGTATTTTTACAAGTTTCTATTAACTTAATTTGATCCTCCTAATCGTTCACCAAACATAGGGACGTCAACTAGTTCAATTTAGCTAGTTTTCGAACATCATGGACATTCCTTGATTTCTTGATTCTAAAACTTCCTATATGGTTTATAAAAAATATTTTAGGCTAATAAAAAGTATTACAACTCTTAGGCTCTATTGGTAGGCTTTACATTAGGTGTTAGACTTCCGGGATATTATAATAACAATTACCCAAATGTCTTCATTAGCTGTAAATCGATCACATCACAAGGATTTCTCTTAATATTATTGTTTCTGCAGTTTTCATTCTTCTTTCAGATATTAATTGCAAATATAAACCCCTCATCGAAATTTTTTTGTCATCCCCTCTTACTAGTTTGTATGTTTTTGAGAATATATATTCTTATAAAAGCTTATACAACTTTATTATTTCAAAACTGAATTTAAACACGTATAACTTTTTGTGTGTTCAACCCCAACTCTTTATTTGGTATTATAATAGATAAATGTAGTCTACCCCTAGAATCCAATGAGTGGTATTTGAGACATTAAATCAAAATGGTGCCATTGTCAGGGAATGGTTTTGTGTAAAATTTTAATATTTAAGTTGAATTATGATTTTTTTGTTATAGTTGAATAAACTTACTTTGGTTTGTGTTTTTGTTGCATGTTTATAACGAGAAAGGAATGAAATGAATGGGAGTTTAGGTATACAAGTGGACACCAAAAATATATATTCAGAATCCTAATGATGTGAATTACCCAATTCAAAGGTCTGGTGTTGGTGCAATTCTTTTACCTCCTGTTGAGGGAAATGTTGACTTCCATGTTACTAGCACAATATTATGAATCTCCAAATAAAAGGATTATATGGAGCTCCAGCAAAATAAGACCCCGCTCAGCATATTCAAAACTTTGTGGATGTTTGTGCTTGTTCTCATTCAAGAACATATCACACGAATTAGTTCATCTAGTGTTGTTTCCAGTATCTTTAATAGGTGAGGCTACAAAATGGTTAGTTGAGTTAATGAGGGATTCCATCACCAAATTTTTTGGGTTGTGTTGAAAATGTGTTTTTTCTAGTAAGGTGAAGTTTGAGTAATCCTCGATTGTGCTAAATGTCAAATTTTGCCCAATAATGGAGAGTTGACGTCATTCTAAACAGCAAAAGACTCCAATAAGTGTTTGTATCCCTATGGCATGGATTCTATAAATCTTGCCTTATTTCATAATGTAGGTTTTTAATATTATTTTCTTGGGCTGCAAACTTGATTTTGAAGTACAAGGTGAAAACTTGCACGTTGGGCCATTGGACGAGCTGAGTCAAGATCGTGAAAGGGCTTGGAGTTTAGCCTACATTCCCTTAGATTTCACTTAATTTCTCTTAATCCATAGTTTTTGTATTGTAAATTTCCGCAAATGCTTTCTTCCATGAATTTCCATGGACTCCCTAATTGAAAGGTAGAAATTCTCCAATTTTAGTTAAGGTATTCTTCTTTAGTTGTTGGTATCGATGAATATTGATCTAATTGATTGTGTTATTATTTTCATATTTTTATTGATAGGATTAATTCTTTTGAGAAAGAATATACCTTTACCATGCCTTACCTATGTCTAGAAAGTTAAAATTCATATAATAGGGTTCGATGCCATGAAAGGAGATATTGTGAATATGGATTTATCCTTATATAAGTAAGGAATTATGGTTAGAATTTCTTTTAGATTGAGGTGATATGGTGTTGATTTCTTGAGAGTGAAGCTAATATCATAATTATGATATGTAGGGCTTGAGATTAAAGATTCTATCATCTTCTTTATGTTTTAGAGAGATAAATATTTGAGAAAAGATTTTAGGATTTCTTTTGGGTTTATGAAATAATGAGTTTAGTGGATGAGTTTTAGGGTAAGAATCACTTATATATGGGGTTTTTGCTTGAGTAAAATGACTTAGCTTTGATTTAAATAAAACTAGGAAATACCCAAAAACCCACTAACTAAATATGTCAAATAATCACCATGAAAGGCAACAAGGACCGTCCATAGTGAAACAACTCATACTAGAGTTAATAGTCCCATGACCACTAACTTTTTTTGTCACCCCTCTTCACCAAAAAGTAAAACTTAAAACGATGACCACTATGACTATCCTGTTGTGGCCTTTAGAAGCCATCAAGTCTCTCGTGACAAAAGGTCTATGTTTGTGCTAGCTACTGCCTAGATCACCACACCCATCACCACAGGTCGTGGTCCTCACCACGAGGTGTCATGATGATGGGAGCTGATAATGGTTTAGATAGGGATGGACAAACTCCTCTCATTGGTTGTTGCCCTCTCACTTAGCCCTATCTTAGTATTCAAGATTCTGGAGTGTTACATCGTGAGGTACCATGACTTTTCGGTACTATTGATACATTCCACCTAGGATTTGATAGTGTGTTAGGCCATTTTATATTAGTTTTATGTATTTTTGTTTTTATTTCAATATATAAATCAAGGTGTGGGGTTTTGATGATAAATATGATGTCTGTGATGAAATGGACATTTAACGAAGCATCCTATCGACCGTAGCATGAATCACGCTCGATAGGTAAAGGTCATAGAAGTAACGAGCATGACAAATTTGAAGCTTAGGGAAATCATGACCGTTTGTGGAACAGTGGTAGTGACTGACGGACCATAGAGTGACCTATGGA
The DNA here is from genome assembly GCF_036512215.1 of Solanum lycopersicum. NCBI lineage: Eukaryota > Viridiplantae > Streptophyta > Magnoliopsida > Solanales > Solanaceae > Solanum > Solanum lycopersicum. The sequence goes on from NC_090810.1 coordinate 16,216,284, forward strand.
TCATACTATGGATCAATATAAGCGATTAGAATAGTGGTTCCAGTACATGAGGCTGAAATAATCGAAGTATGCAGAAAAAGAGTGGAGCTACAGACTGTCTTCTTAATGACGGCCTATGTTGTTGGATCGTAGAATCTGACTGAGAAGTGGTTATTTTTGAAGGTTGAAAATTTGGTTAAGTCCTTAACAACGGAAGGGACTAATGAATAGTGACTCAACTCACAGACCATAGGTAAGCCTCGTAGAACAAAGATTCTTCCTACATTTTTATTTCCTTATTTTATTTTCCTTTTAATATAGTAGTTGTATTCTATATAAAGGGGATGTAAACCTCATTTTAGATGTCTAGAAAATGTTACTCTTGTATAGTTATTGTCTTTGGAGATTTACTTCGAAACTCTAGAAAGTTATTGATTCCCTAAGTTATGTTTAATGATTTTGGTTTGCAATTCAAGCGGATTTTTGGGGTTTATCACTCTTACGTAAGTTCATGATTTGTTTATCTACAAACATGAATTGTGATCTTAATAATATGGGTAACTAAATCCACAACTAGGGTTGTAAGAACCATGAGCCATGAACAAAGTATGGATAGTGACTAAGCAATCTTCTAATAGTGTTTTGCATGCATTTATAATTGTTTCATTTAGAAGTCTTTTTAACTAGTGCATGCGTTAAAACCCGCTTTGTTGCTACTTTCCGGATGAAGGATGTAGTTAATAAGAAAAAAATTATCAACATAGATTTACTATGAAACTATCTAATAGTCTAGTGTTAATTAGTGTGAGAGGGTGTAAACTAAGTTATACATTGATGTGATGTCGAATGTGAGGTAAAGAAAAGGGTTAGTAATTATACACACGTATCCGGACGGAGGTGCGGGCTAAATTCTCTAGATGTGGGACCACGGGTTTAGAAATACCTAACTTATGACTTTGCATGTAATACATTATGAATTCATTGCTATTACTAGGATTACCACGTTATGAGCTTGTGGGTAGCACATTATCACTAGTTATTTGCTCATCTTGATTATAATGAAAGATAAATTTTTATTACTTGATACTCAAATAATTTTAGGAATCACAATCCCCCCACCCCTTAAGTATTTCGGAAAGACCTTGAGTAAATGCATATAATCGTGGGTTAAAGTTAAACTCTAAACAATATTCCCCATGGGATTGACCATAATATCTTTGATGGGTTGTTTACTTGATAACGATTGATTATGATTCTTTAGGGGCTGTAATTTGAACGTGTCAAATTTGGAACCGCAACCGGGGTATTTTGGCTTTTATATTAAGTTTAACAACATTATTGAACTTTAGTAAACTATTTCTTAGTTTTAATTTTTGTTCCATTTATTTTTGTCTCTCTCAGGTTCCAACTACAGCGTATGCCAAGTACACAGAGACATGGACAAAAACATACTCCATATCATCCATAACTAAATAGAACATTACGGAAAATAAATAACCAAGAGGTGCCACTCCCAATCGAAGGAGATTTAGGTAATGGTGTTGGTTATGTCGCCTCCAAGGGTAGTTGAGGGGAATTATAAGGCTCCATCTGTTAATTATTTGGGAGATGCACTAAGGATTCAAGAGCCACAAAACCCACGACCCAAAACAACTATAGGGTCAAGTTCAACATTACTAACTCTGATGACCCTCTTGTCCTACCCCTACTACCACCATGTTATACCTTTGTTAAAACTAGTAGACTGATGCAAATTCTCACAAGAATACGCTTTTTTGTAGGGTTGGCGTCAGATGACTCTGATGCTCACATATCAAAGCTTAGGGTGGTAAAAGAAAATAGTCTGGGATGACCACATTGAGACATGGATGTTATAGGGATACAAGTATCTCTTCTATTACTTACTAGAGATGCAATGATTAAGCTCAATGAATTCCCTCACAAATCTATATGCATGAAACCAATAGACTAAATCATTCCTAGAAATGTTTTATAAAGTGTCCAAGAAGGATAACAAAGAGGATAAGCTTTACAATTTCGTGGCACTACCTCTAAAACCATAATAATTTCATGGCACTACCTAGAGAGTCTGTGAGTATCTCTTGGGATTGGTTTTCCGCTTATATATTAAGTGTTTCAAATGATGACATCGCTAAAGAGTATTTCGACAAAGGGAAGGATGACAACAGTAAGGTGGTACTTGACACTTATTTTAGGGTTCTTATGGAGATTGCACTTTTGAGCAGATTGCAGAGAAATTAGAGAAGATTTCCCACAACAAAAAAGCTTCAATCACTAGTAAATGGGGTCTTGGGATAAACACCTTCTCAATCTAAGCTACATGCAACCAATCTGTATATGTCTTATATGAGGAGATGGCCTATATGAGAATACAGTACGGGTTTGCATTGAAGCATGTGAGTTGGGGTACTATTATTAGGAATTATTGGACTAGAGATCCACCACCAGCTGAGGAGTTTTACTATGACAAAGAAATTGATGTCAAGGTCAAGGAAATCAAGGTTAGAACTATTGAAATTACAATAGAGAATGTCAATATGTCTGAAATGGGAGTTACAATCGTGACAAGAACTCCAACCTGACCCACTATGTTAACATAAACAATCGGGTTAGACCTAATGTTCCCCCATAAAATTAGCACTCTTGTCCTAGAGAAGCTGGAGGTAATATGCCAGGAATGGAAGATATGATATAGAAGATGATAAGAAGTTACAATGCGACTAATGATAATGTTAGAGGGTTGTTGAATGACATGTATTGCATTGTTCAAAAAGTTTATGCAAATGCATTAGGCATAAACCATATTGAGCAGCAGGTGACATAGTTGTCTGCCACAGTGCAACCATGCCAATATGGAACTCTTCTGAGCAACACTATCCATAATCTAAAAAACAATGTCCATTATATGCAAGCCACTACTTGGGGGGAGGGGGTAAGCAAACCATGGATCCACCAATGTAATCTAAGGTTGACATTGATACTAGTAGAGATGATAATATGGTTAAGAAGGTGAGAGAGCCCGAGAATGCGACTGAGAAGGAGGTTGTGGTCACAGATTAATTAGTTCCCTTGCCTAGGACTCCTCCCCCTTTTCCTCAAAGATTTGCAAAGAAGAACAAAGAAGGAAAATACCACAGGTTCATCACTATGCTAAAAAACAATTCGATCAATGTTCCATTCATAGAATCTTTAGAGACAAACCTTGGGACATACATTCTTAGGTAAGGATGAGAAACTCCTAGTCATTATTCTGATGGATCTTGATGGGCGACAAGTGAAGTGTTTGCTATCACTGGTAAAGAGGTTCAAGCAAGCTATTGGGTCGACTATTGTGACTATTATTGGGATTCCACTCGGTATTTTCTCTCATAAAATTCAACTCACAATAGATCATAAGCCTAGTATTGAGAATTAGATAATATTAAATTCTCTTATACAAGAGGTTATGAATAAGTAAATTATCAAATGGTTTGATTTTGGAGTCATCTATTCTATTGCACAAAGTATTTGGGTATGCCGTGTTCAGTGTGTGCCTAAGAATGGTGGTATTACTATGGTTCAAAATTAAAGAAACGAGTTTATTCCGATGTGGCTGTTGGCTGAATGAAGAGTTTGTATGAATAAGCAGAAGTTGAATGATTAGACAAAGAAGGACCACTTCCCTATGTCCTTCATAGATCTTATGTTGGATACAATTTCATGAAAAGGATGATACTACTTCCTTGTTGGGTATTCGGGCTACAATAAAATCTCTATAGCCCCGGAAGACCAACAAAAAACCTCCTTCACTTGCCCATATGTGACGTTTCTTTCAAACCTAGGCCATTGGGTTGTGCAATGCTCCATCAATCTTACAATGTTTCATGAAGTCGATTTTCTCCAATGTGGTTGAAGAAACTATTGAAGTGTTCATGGATAATTTCTCCGAGGTTGCTGACTCTTTTGATATATACTTGTACAATCTGGCTGAGGTACTAAAAATGTGTGAAAATTGCAAATTGGTACTGAATTGGGAAAAGTAACCCTTTATGATTATATATGGCATAGTTTTGGGGCACCGGATTTTTGAGAAAAATATTTAAGTGGATGAGGAAAAAGTGGAGGTAATAGATAATCATCCTCCACCGAAATCGATAAAAAGGGTGAGAATTTTTTGGGGCATGCAGGTTTTTATTGTAGGTTCATAAGAAATTTTAAAAAAATTACACATCCATTGTGAGAGCAACTTGAAAAGGAGAGTAAATTTACTTCGGTGAGGCTTGTCTAATGGCATTTTAAGAGTTGAAGAAGATGTTTGTTTTTGAATTATCATTATTTCTCAGAATTGGGGGAACTATTTGAAGTCATGTGTGATACAAGTGGGGTGGTGCTTGGCGTTGCATTGGGGTAAAGTCATGAGAAAATACTTCAACCCATTTACTATGGAAGCTGATATACCGTGGTTTCACGGTTTTATTAATACTTTTTCCTTAAGTTTAGTGTGTACAAAAGCCTTTTTGTGCTAATTCTTATATAAGTGTCTCCTTATTTGAAGGAAATCTGTTCAAAGATGTATGTGGAGGTTTTTGAGCGATGAAATGCAGAAGAGACCACCTACAGAGCTTGTGACGGTCCGTAGGTGGCAACGTAGTGCAGCTGCTGAAAGAAGATGGGGAAGTCTGACCAAGTGTGGGGTTACAGAGTCCATGACGGTCCGTAGTGTCTATGATGGTCCGTCCTGCAGGTTCGTCATGAAGTTCGGAGTAGTAATCCCAGTACCCATATTCCTAGACTTTAAGTGTTTTTGAACAAAGACCCTCGACGAACCGTTGTGCCTATGATTGTCCGTCATACTTGCCGTCAAAGGTAATGAAGAGAGCAGCAGATGAAATTTCATCAAGTATGGGACGACGGGGTCCATGACGGTCCGTCGTGATCACGACGATACATCGCAAGGTCCGTCGACCGAGGCGCGTTTTGACAGATTTCGAGCAAATAGAGTCCTTGTTTAATTAGGTTTTTATTTTCTATAAATAGTTCGAAAAACCTCGTTTTTGAGGTTAGACTCCGGATCATTATAACACCCTGTGTATTTGTGTTAGACTTTTGATTATCATTAGACTTTTTGTGAGATTCTTGATTATTTTGATATTCTTGCAAGTGATGGTTGGTGATTTTTGGTGATTCAAAAAAATTTTGGATTTTACTCTTTCTCATTGAAGTAAGTACATGAATTCTTATATAATATATTTGAATATTGTGATTATGACTATGGGTGACTAAACTCCATAACTAGGGTTGTGGGAACCATAGACAAATAATGAGATCAAACCTAATGAAAATAACAATTCTTGAATAGTGTCTTGCATGTATTAATAATTCTTTCACTTAGAAGTCTTTTTAACGGATGGCCAACGTTAGAACTCGCCTTAATGCTACTTTCCGGACCAACGAGGTAGATAATAGGAAAATAATTATAAACATAGATTTAGTGTATATTATCTAATAGGCTAGTAGTGATTGGTACGAGGTAATAACTTAGTCAAATATCGAATACGATGCCTAATATGAGGTAAAGATAAGGGTTAGGATACCAACACACGTAGCCGACCAAAGGTGCAGAGTGAGATTTTCTAGATGCCGGACCAAGGATTTAGAAATACATAACTTATCACTTCGCATGAAAGATACTAGGAAATAATTGTTATAGTTAGATTTATCAAGTTATGAACCTGTGGGGAACAAGTAAACCCTAGTTACTTTAATTAATTGATTAAAATCAAACATTCAAAGCTGTTAAGTGTCTCTTTCAATTTCGTTAGTTATTCATTCATTTAGAAATAGAAACCCCCTTTTATTGTTTTTTCTTTCCAAGGAAGTAATTGACCGAACAATAGTTATAATAGGTTAAAGTTATGTCTAAACTATTTTCCTCGTGGGAACGATCCCAACCTCACTAGTTGGGTTATTTACTTGATACGTACGCTTTACTTCTTATTTGAGCAGTCAGTTTGAGCGTATCCAATTTTGGAGCCGTCACCGGGGAATATAGCTTTTAGATTAACTTGAACTTATTACTATAGTTTAGTTGATATTTTCTTGATTTTACTTTGTTTTATTGTTTTTCATTTTTTTCAGAACTATCCTCCTTCTATGCGAAATACACGGAGAGGATGAGAACCCTTCTTTCCCTACGATCACGAATTAGAGCGTACTACGCAATATGAATCGAAACTTGGGAATAAATGTGATGACCCAAACCAGAACATCCAAGCTCCGGTTGATGTTCATGGTCTGTTGTTACCCGATGCTCTGGGTGAACACCAACAGAAGGGAAAAAATCCCATTCCATGGCTCCAATCATTCAACAGAGGCTATGATAACATAGCAGAATCCGATGGGTGACTTGTCTTACCTCCTCTAACCACAGGCCACACCTTTGTGGTAACTAGTATCCTGATGCAAATGCTAACTTCCAGAGGTTTGTTTCAGGGATACCTTCTAAGAATCCACATGCCCATATAGGTAAGGTAAGGGCAGTGTGTAAAATTTGTGTAGGGAGGCCTGATTTGGATTTAGATGTAATAGGGCTTAGAGTGTTTCTTCTCTCACTGACGGGAGAAGCTGCTATATGGTTCACTGAGATCCCATACAACTCAATTTTCACTTGGAACCAAGGAAGGGATGTCTTCTTAGCATGCTACTATCCGGTCTACAAGAAACTAATCAACAAAGACAGAGTGAACAACTTTGTGGCACTACCAGGAGATTCTGTTAGTAGTTCTTGGGATAGATTCACCTCGTTCTTGAGAAGTGTCCCAAATCACCGCATAGATGATGAGTCACTAAAGAAATACTTCTATCAGGGACAGGATGATAATAATAAAGCGATGTTGGACACTATAGTAGGTGGATCTTAGGGGAGTGTCCGTATGCTGAGATTGCTGAAAAATTAGAGGAAAATCTCCTGGAACAATAAAGCTTGGAGTATTAGGAAAACAGATACTGGGAGAAACACCTTCGCAGTGCAGTCCACTCACAACCCAGCCAAAAATGAGATTCGTGAAGAAATGGCTCTGATGAGAACTGAGCTTGGGTAGGTACTAAAACATGTCAATGGGGTGCAGAAAAGATAAATTCAGTCAACTACTTGTCGAAACCACCACCACCTAATGATGAATGCTATCATGTGGAAGACACCTGTGCAGTAAATGAGCAGACAAAAGGTTTCTAATCGAGCGCCCAATGCTCAAATCAGGATAATTGGCGCCATGGTCAAGGGAACCAAGGTCGGATCTATGGTAACTACAACCGTGAGGGTCATTATGTCCGAGATGGAAAGTACAACCGCGACAACAAATTCAACAGGGGTAACTACGGTAACACAAAAGATAGGAATGGGCCCTATGTCCCTCCTCAAAATCGTGAAGTTACTCCTACGGATGGTGGAGATAGTATGGCGCGAGTTGAGGATATGTTGCACAAAATGATGAAAGGGTTTGATGTTAGTGATGATCACATTAAAGAGTTAATGTGTGATTTAGCAAGTATTGGGCAAAAAGTTAATACACATGCAATATCGATTAAGTAGATGGAGTTGCAAATGGCCCAATCATCTGCGACAGTGAACACATGGCAACCGGGCAATATTCCTAGCAACACGGTCCAAAATCCTAAAAATGATGTGCACTGTATGTCAATCACTACTTAGGGTTGTCAGCAAACCATTGACCCACCTATATCGTCTAATAAGGAAAAGGTGAGAAAGGATGATGATAAGGTGGTAAAGGTTAGTGGTGAAGCAGAAGCAAGCACTGGAAAAGATAAAAAAGTCCCTATGGAGGTAATTCCCATGCCTAGACCACCACAACCCTTCCCTCAAAGATTAGTGAAAAAGACCGAGGATGGTAAATATCGGCATTTTATAACAATGCTGAAGCAGTTTTCTATCAATGTCCCTTTGGTAGAAGCTCTTGAACAAATGATCGGTTATGCCAAGTTTAAGAAAGATCTGGTTACAAAGAAAATATAGGTCACTTTCGAGGATGATGATAGAGTGCAGCATTGTAGTGCTATTGCTACAAGATCTCTCGTGCAAAAGAAAGAAGATCCAGGTGCGTTCACTATTCCTTGTACAGTCGAGTCATTACATTTTGCCAAAGCATTATGTGATCTGGGCTTAGCATAAATCACATGCCCCTCTCGATTTACAAGAATTTGGGTTTGGGTGACCCAAAACCTACTACGATGCGGCTACTAATGGCTGATCAAACAGTGAAAAGGCCTATAGGGATACTCTATGATGTGCTAGTAAAAGTGGAGTCATTCATATTTCCGGCAGATTGTGTTATTCTTGATTGTGAAGTCAATTTTGAAGTGCCTATTATTCTTGGGAAGCCATTCCTTGCTATAGGTAGAGCCTAAGTTGATATGGAAAAGGGGTAGATGAAATTTCGGTTGAACTATGAAGAAGCAACCTTCAACATTTGTAGGACCATAATGCAGAGTGGTGAGCTTCAACCGGTATCCGCCATATTCCACAAAGAAAAGATGAAGAAGGAGAATGAAGAAAAAAGTGCAAAACAAGAGTTTATGGATGGAGATTTGGTACTTTTAGATAGATCTGGGTTGCCTTATCTTCCGGGCAAGCTCAACTCCAAACGAACTGGCCCTTACATGATCACCCAAGTATTCCCTCATGGTGCAGTTGAGATAAAAACCAAGGAGGGAGTGCGGTTTAAGGTGATTAGCGAACGAATAAAACTCTATTTTGGGCATACTTCATCAGTGAATAAAGTGACAGAAGCATACCATCTTAATGAAGGCTGATTAATCAAGTGTCCTCAGTCGTGCCGCAACGTTAAATCAGGCGCTTGTTGGGAGGCAACCCAAAACTTATAATTTTTTTTAGTAATGGTATCATTTTTATACTAATGGGTTTAAAAATTGCAGGCACATCACCAGGAAATTCTGAAGAAAAGTACTCTGCAGCAGTCACTAGCGGATGTAATGACGGACCATTGCGCCTGCGACAGACCGTCGCATAAATTCGTCATGGCAGGTACGTCTTTCTATTATTTTCAAACTAAGGCACACACGACAGAACCAACGAAGGATCGTCACAACTCACATGGACCGTCATCGGGGTATCGTCGCTTCATTAACGAGGCATACCCGACCTGACTCGGCTGGAGTTTTTTACAAAATCTTACCGTTTAAACTCCCCAACCCCTCATTTCACCCCCATTCCTTCACTATTCCTCTTATTTACCTCCCTTTTCAACTTCCAAAATCTCTCCCTTTTCAACTGATCATTCTTCCCCCAAAATCCTTCAATGTCCTAAAGTTATCATCTACTAGTCGGAGTTGCTGCTGTGGGTGCCTTCTCGGTGACCAAATACTTTTCCATCTTGGTTTTCTCCAATTATCAGGTATGTGTCTCTAATTTATACTCATTTATCTTGCATTTTTGCTTATCAATTAGTTTTAGCCTAGTTTTTATTGATATGGTCATTTCTTTTATATAAAATTTGATCAAACCTAGGTTAAAAATATCCAAAATTGTCGTGTTTACAACCCTAGACATAGGTGCTTTTGCAACTACTAGTTTACTAGGTATTAGGGTTAGACAAATGTAGGTCAAAAACACTACAAATTCAATTTGGGTCATCGGGGATGAATGGGGTACCCCCAGTCCTGTCACTGATCTACAGAACGAGACCCCGATGACGGACCGTCGTACCCATGACGAACCTTTGTAGGATCCGTTCCAAAAGCCCTAACACGCCACTGCCCATTTTTTTCTAAGTGTCCTCCAACGGACACATGTGACGGACCGTCGTCTTCACGAAGGTCCGTCTTGCACAACCGTTCTGGTTGTCAGAGACCCTGTTCCTGAGGGTCTCTCATTTTTTTCTAAGTGTCCTCCAACGGACACATGTGATGGACCATCGTCTTCACGATGGTTTGTCTTGCACAACCGTTCTGGTTGTCAGAGACCCTGTTTCTAAAGGTCTCTCTCCATTTTTGTAAGTGTCCTCAAACGGACAAGTACGACGGACCGTCATACCCACGACGGTCCGTCCTGCATGACTGTTATGACGGTCTGAGACCCCTCTACTACGGGTCTCCATTTTTTTCAAGTGTCCTCTGACGGACATCTACAACGGACCGTACCTGTGAAGGTCCGTCCTGCACATACCGTCATACTAGTCAGAGACTCTCTTTCAAGGTTCTCCATATATACATAGTCTATGTAAGACAGGATAGACCCCATGACGGTCCATCATTGTCACGACGAGCCGTCACCAGGCCCGTCGTGTGTCGCTGTTACTATAGAAATTTCATATTATTTTAATTTTTTTTGTGTGGTTTTGCTTGTCTTGTTTGCAACTATTCGTACTAATATTCATCCTTTAGAGGTACTATCTACTATGGCACCCAAGCAAGATCAAATCTATGCACGCGGGCGATCGAAGTCTGTCGCCCCGTCTGCCCGCATTGTCATTGGCTCTGTTGATGAGTGTGACCACGAGTATGTGCCCCCAGGCACCTTAACCCCTTCCTGTGCTTCACGTGCGACCGGAACCACACCCAACAAGGTGGTGTCCGGTGTAGTCACTGCCTCCCAGTCTGATGAGGAGCGCACACATACCGGCACACCTTCTAGGTCAACCACAAATGAAGAAGGAGCGTCTGGATCATTAGGAGTTTTGTGGTAGGAGGAAGCCTCAGGCTCTGCTGAGGTTCCCGCACCCGCCAACGCTGCAGCATCAGCCTCGTCTGATGAGGCTGACATTTTGGAATCCACACCAGGATCACCAGCTCATGCCCTCACCCAAGCTACTGACCAGCCCAACCGGTGGTGTGTCGACGGGCAATTTCAAGTCTAATCCGACGCCAAGTTCCTGAATGACAAAGGAGTTATGACTCAAACACTCAGATTGGAGCGGCGGTTCCTTACAGGGAGTTTCCCGACGATGCTTGAGATCCACAATCTCTTCACAAGACATCGCATGGAGTGGACAGCACGTCCATTGGTACGTTATAGTGATGAAATGGTCAGAGAATTCTATGCATTCTACGTATAGACTCTTCTATCATTGATTGATAGGCGGGCTGCACCCGCCAAACAAGCCCCACTGGAGCAGGTCTGAGTACGGCGCATTCAGGTCGATATTTGCTTGCCTGCCATTCGTCGGTTTCTATACGGCGAGAGTGTTGATGCTACTCGGACCCCTCTTACTGCCGAGTTTGACTACCAATGGCAGCTTGTTAAAGATGGACAGTTCCTGCGCGAGCCATCGCTGAGAGAGACCACCAAGCGGTGGATGACCCTGCACGTGTCAGTTGATGGAGAGGGTGCCGACTGGGTAACCGAACCAAAGGGGGCCATCAAGAAGGCCAACCTAACTTTCACGGCGAAGTTCTTGTGGTTGATTGTACGCCACTGCCTTCCCCTACAACCGCTGATAATATCGTTACATGGGATCGAGCAGTTTTGATGGCGGCGATGATATCTGGGGTCGAGGTGGATTTCGCGTGGCTTCTACAGGCAGTCATGCACGAGAGGGCTTTCAATGTCACAACTACTTACCCTTTCCCGTGCATAATCTTTTCTCTCTGCAGGTCCGCAGGTGTGCCTATATGGCACGTTGATCAGCTCAAGACCCCTCTGGGCTCTTTTGATGTCAGCCACATCAGAGATGAGGCCAATGAGTTGTCTCCATGCAGAGGGCCCCGTCCATAGCTACCCCCACTTGCTGACGACATTGCTGATACGGTAGCCCAGGCCAGCACGGATACGCAGGCAGCATACACTGACACTACCCCGGTCGAGTCTATGCCGGGTAGTAGCACTGCCCCGAGCTCCTCTCGCACAACGCCTCTACCCGCGCTGCTCCCGCTTGACAAGGGTCCTAAAATTAGAGGCGCAAATGGCTACACTTCTGCATCATTTCCAACCGTGGATGCAGAGGTCCATTACCGAGACAGAAGAGCGCTTGGAGCGGAAAATGGTCCAGTATACAGAGTGGAAGATCGCTGAGGTTCACCAGCGCTTGAACGCTTTTGAGTTTCGGGTACTAGCCCGGCCAGCCCCTCCGATTGATATGTCGACTCTTCAGGCTACGGTTGACAGCCTTAGCGCAGATATCGACACGATCTTAGAGGCTAAGATGCTGGAGTTTGAGGCCCCTTCTGTCGAGCATGCTGAAGACACAGTGTTGGAGTCCCTATTCGCCACCTCAGAGATTCCACCACCTCCCCCTCGAGAGCATGCCAAGAGGCGTAGAGGTTAAGCAGAGGACGAGGCGCGAGCACGGAAGAAGGAGAGTCGTGAGATGGAGGCTGCAAGGAGAGCCTCACTTGCTGAGGAGGCGGCGCACCAGATGAGAGCAGGAGAGTTAGCGGATGGGGCGTCTAGCTTCCGAACTGTGGAGATAATGGGAGGCACTGCTTATAGTGCGGTTGTTGCTGAGGACACCACTTAGGGTGTCTAGATTGCAAAGGACGTGGGTTGCAAGGAACCGGACCCACCAGCTTGCTGATCGACGGTGCTTTGTGCCACAGGTTTGCTTCACCTACCACTCTACTATTTAAATTTTTTATGCATTGGGGACAATTGGATGTTTTTTTTGTTGGGGGTCGGTTAAATGGAAAGTGAGTGCTAGGGTGAAGTCTAAGTAGCCCAATTCACTTGCCTCTTTTGGGGTTTTCTTTCCTTTTTTCTTTTCCCCCAAAAGATTGATTACTTTTTCTGTTGAACCCGCATGTGTATATCTTTTGTACATAGTTTAATTCTAGAGAATGATGGCTAAAATAATATCCTGATAAACAGGAAAATGATGCACGACTAGGCATAGTGACGATAAATGTGTGGCTCTAAGCATGACATAGAGGTACACCATTGCATTACCCTAAGTCTAAAATTAGAACTAGGTGTCTGATAATCTGGTAGAGTGATGAGATGTCAAGTGAGTGTGAGGAAAATTTGAATAGTCCACTATTTGTACTGGGCTAGAACTTTCCTGGTTAGTCTTGCTAAAAGTAAGTTGTAATAGACAATTAGGAAAGGATCATAGGTCCTTATTCAATATAGCCCATTTTTAGCCGAAATAAAAGAAAACCAAATGAAATTTATCCTTCTTTGATCGAAATGATCTGAGCTTAAATTAGACCTTTCTTTTTCACCCCAACTTATCTTTTCTGGGAACAATGTGTTGGCCCTGGTCCCTCCTTGGACATGTGCACCTCAGCTTATGCCAAAAGCATAAGTTGAGGGTGGCTAATGCAGTAAACAACCTTCGTTATGGCCCTGACCCAACTCTGGGTATTGTGTACCTTGACTCATGGCAAAGCAATGAGTTGAGGGTGGCTATTATGAGGAATGATCTGGAAAGTGGGGTTGAAAGAACAAAGAGAAATAAAGAAAAAAAGTAAAGTGACTCAAGAATTAGTTGAAAGATAAGTAAAGAAAAATAAAAATATACAAGAAATACAAGCAAGAAAAGAAGAGAGTCACGTACACAAATGAAGAAAGAAGAGAAAATAGCAAGGTGAAAGAATATGAGAAACTGGGCGATATAAAATGATAGAAAATGGTATGTTTAGCCGTTATGTCAAGGAGGGCAAAAAGTCACTAATGTATACCTAAATATACACTACCTGACCCTGAGCCTATGTTACAAGAAAAGAAAGTCCTATCGTGATCCTAAGGGTTCTATAGCGAACTTAAGGCAGTGAAAATAAGGGCAAGCTTATGGCAATAGGTATGAATGAGTGTGACTTTGTTCTGAGAGCGAGTGTTGAAAAGTAATCTATATACTCAAACTGAAATCATTGTGTGAAAAATGAGGATTTCGTTTCAATGTGAGGACACTAGTTGCAATACCAGAAATATTAGCATCTTAGTGAGAAATTGAAGATGATAGGTGTTAGTGCATGGTGAGACTGTGTCATGTTCTGATCCCACATAATTCAATCCTAATAGTGATAGCATGCATAGATATGATGAGATTAATCAGGGTTTATAGCAAAATGATTGCAAAGGATAAAACATGAATACTATTGTACAAAGATTTTGTATTGAGTCATAGTGCGTCTCTTGAGGACAAACAACGAATTTAAGTTAAGGGTGTTGATATACCGTGGTTTCATGGTAGTATAAATACTTTTTCCTTAACTTTAGTTTGTGCAGAAACCTTTTTGTGCTAATTTTTATATAAGTTTCTTCTTATTTGCAGTAAATCAGTTCAAAGATGTATGGAGGATTTTGAGCGAAGAAATGCAGAAGAGACCACCTACGGAGCTTGTGACGGTCCGTCATGCTTGTGACGGTGTGTCATGCTTGTGACGGTCCGTAGGTAGCAGCGTAGTGCAGCAGCTGAAGAAAGATGGGGAAGTCTGACCAAGTGTGGGGTTACAGAGTCTATGACGGTCCGTCGTGTCTATGACGGTCCGTCCTGCAGGATCGTCATGAAGTTAATTAGGTTTTTATTTTCTATAAATAGTGTTTTTGAACGAAGACCCTCGATGGACCGTTGTGCCTATGACGGTCCGTCATACTTGCCGTCGAGGGTGACCAAGAGAGCAGCAGAAGAAATTTCATCAAGTATGGGACGACAGAGTCCATGACGGTTCGTCATGACCACGACGATCCGTCGCGAGGTCCGTTGATGCAACCGCATTTTGACAGGTTTCTTGCAAATAGAGGCCTTGTTTAATTAGGTTTTTATTTTCTATAAATATTCGAAAAACCTCGTTTTTGAGGTTAGACTCGGGATCATTATTAGACTCTGTGTATTAGTGTTAGACTTTTGATTATCATTAGACTTTTTGTGAGATTCTTGATTACTTTGACATTCTTGCAAGTGATTGTTGGTGATAATCAAGAAAACTTTCGGATTTTACTCTTTCTCATTGAAGTATGTACATGAATTCTTATATAATATATTTGAATATTGTGATTATGACTATGGGTAACTAAACTCCATAACTAGGGTTATGGGAACCATAGGAAAATAATGAGATAAAACCTAACGAAAATATCAATTCTAGAATAGTGTCTTGCATTTATGAATAATTCTTTTGCTTGGAAGTCTTCTTAACGGATGGTCAACAATAGAACTCGCCTTAATGCTACTTATCGGACCAAGGAGGTAGATAATAGGAAAAGAATTATCAACATAGATTTAGTGTACACTATCTAATACGCTTGTATTGATTGGTACGTGGTAATAACTTAGTCAAATATCTAATACGATGCCTAATATGAGGTAAAGATAAGGGTTAGGATAGCAACACACGTAGCCAGACCAAGGTGCGGAGTGAGATTTTCTAGATGCCGGACCAAGGTGCAGAGAGAGATTTTCTAGATGCCGGACCAAGGATTTAGAAATACATAACTTATCACTTTGCATGCAAAATACTAGGAAAGAATTGTTATAGTAAGAATTATCAAGTTACGAACCTGTGGGGAACACGTAAACCCTAGTTACTTTGATAAATTGATTAAACTCCAACATTCAAAGTTGTTAAGTGTCTCTTTAAATTTCGTTTGTTATTTTCATTCATTTAGAAATAGAAACCCCCCTTTTATTGTTTTTGCTTTCCAAGAAAGTAATTGACCGAACAATAGTAATAATAGGTTAAAGTTAAGTCTAAACTATTTTCCTCGTGGGAACGATCCCAACCTCACTATTTGGGTTATTTACTTGACACGACCGCTTTACTTCTTATTTGAGAAGTAAGTTGGAGCGTATCAGAAGCAAAGCTTTTAATGGAGCCAAAATGAATTATACGAAATCAGGGCAAGATATTCTTGCTATGGAGTTCGCATTCGAGAAATTCACTGTTATTTTCGTGGGGCTGCAATCATAGTGAACCATTTGGTGTTAAGGTATTTGATAGTTAAAAAGGATGCAAAACCACGAATAATTACGTGGGTGTTGTTGGGCAAGAAATTGATTTTATGGTGAATAACTGCTAGTGGATGGAGAACCAAGTTGTTGTTCACTTGTCATGGTTTGAGGATGAAGCTTAACTTGATCTTGGTGATAAGGGTTAGATCAATGATATCTTCCCAGATTGAAAGGTATTGGCTGCCTCCCATGACCTCATTCCTTGGTTTTCCAACATTGTTAATTATTTGGCAAGAGATTTGTACCTCTGAATATGTCACCTCCCCAAATGAAAAAGTTTATGCATTATTTAAAAAAAAACTTTTTGAATGAGTTGTACTTGTGTTGTAATTGTGCTGATGCGATTATTCGTCGGTGTGTGACCGAGGCGGAGATGTTGAGTGTTCTTGAGATGTGTCACTTATCGCCTATCGGTGTCCATAATTATGGTGTTGGGATTGTGCATAAAAATTTTTAGTGTGGATACTATTGCCAAACCATCCACCAAAATTCTCGTGATTTTGCGAAGTCTTGTGATTGTTTCAAAATAGTGTGAGATTTCAAAGAGGCAAGAGCTTCCTATGAACCCAATAATCAAGTAATCGAGTTATTTAATATATGGGGCATTGATTTTTATGGGGATATTTAATAGTTCATATGAGATGAAGTATATTTTTTTGTGGTTGATTATGTAACGAAGAGGGTGGAAGAAATTGCGCTCCCCAACAATGAAGGCAAGAGTCAGCACGTTCATAATGAAGAATATCTTCTCCAAATTTGGCACCCCAAGGCTAATTATTAGGGACGGAGGTTACCACTTTTAAAATAATTTATCTAAAATTTTTCTTGGGAAATACGGTGTCTACCACAATGTAGCTACTCTTTACCATCCAAAGATTAGTGGGAAAGTTAAAGTGTCCAACAGAGAGATAAAGAAAATCTTGGCGAAGACTCTGAATACCAATAGACGGATTGGTCAAGGAACCTTGACGATGCTCTAGGGGTACACCGCACTACACATAAAACTCTCATAGATATGTATCTATACTAACTTCTATATGGAAAGTCTTTCCATTTTCCGGTAGACCTAGAGAACAAAGTCATGTGGGCAATCAAGAAACTTATTTTAGATTGGGGCGCTGGATCTACTCAAAAGTTAATTGATCTTAATTTGCTCGATGAGTTTCTCCTAAAACCTATGAAAGTGCAGCCTTGTATAAAGAGAAGATCAATAAGTACCATGATCAAAGATTTGAAAACCAAGATTTTGTTGTTGGATATCTTGTACTGCTATTCAACTCTACGTTGCACCTATTTCCTGGAAAGCTTAAGTCCAAATGGTCTGGACCATTCTTACTCAATCAAGTGTTCCTACATGGAGCGGGAGAGATTGAGAATAGTGAGAGAATAAGGTTCAAGGTAAATGAATATATGATTAAGCTCTATATGAGCAATGCGGAGAGTGTGCAACATTTAATTGATGTATATTATCTTGATGAAGTCTCAGTAATCAAGAGACATGTGTCGTTCACCAACATTAAATCAAGTGTTGGTTGGGAGGCAACCCAAGGTGTAAAATCTAACCAACCAAAGGTTTACAATTTTTGTCAAGTAGTATTCTTTTGATTATTTGATTTCTTGTACTAGAGTAGTTAGTTGTTTATTTTTGTTTTTCGTGTTGTCTAGATATAGCATTTGTTCCATGCCTAAATAGAGTCCAAAAAATATTTTAAAATGTCATATTGGTTACTACATTTGCACGGGCATGAGGCAAAAAATCTTCAGAGAAAAATCTCGTATAGAGGTCTATGGACTCCATGGATGACCGTCATTCAACTCACGCACTATGAATGATGTTTGTAGATCCCAGGTAAGTCCTAATTGTTTTAAGTCACAGAGTGATCTACAGTACCAGTCGACAGACCATAGATTGACACACAGACAACCAACTAGGTCACATATGCCCAAACATAAGTTAAATAACCCGACCCGAACTCCCACTATAAAATCACAATCTTTAAATTATTTCCTCTTTCATTTCATCTCCCAAAACCGTTTCAAAATATCAAAACTCTTAAAATCACTCTCTAATAACCCATAAATCCCTCATAATACAATTGCCAATTCCTTCCTCACATAAATTATTTCACTACAAATACTCTAAAATCCCCATTCTCAACATTTTGGTTTCCGGGCTTTGTACAACTAAATGGATTGTCTTTCGTCAAAAAAAGATTGTTGTCAAAAAACAATAACACCACTCCTCAATACTTGTTCCCTGACTTTAAATTTTGGCTCATAAATTGAAGATTGAAATTGTAGAGTTGGATCTGGACCTTAGGTGATTGTTCAATAAAAAGTATGGTAAAAATCAACTAGTGAATGCCCTTCAAATGATAGATTGTGATTATGTGAATCTGTAGTACCCGAATATGTATGTTATGTAAGTCTAACTGTAAGTTTCGACATAGGGTTCAACACTTTGTATGAACTCTGTGCCGAGAATATTTGGAACCATAAGAATGACGAAGTAGCATGATCGAATGTTTAAATGCATGGTCATCCTAGACTTGTGTAAAAACAAAAATGGTCTTCATGAAGTTGTAATAACAATCATGTAAAAATCTTGCATAATTTCCATAGATGAGACCCCCATCTACGGATAGTAAATTATTCTATGAACCGTGGACCAGGTCCGTGTATGGATGCACTGAATTTGTTTTCAAAGTGTGTAACCACGGATTAGGATTATGGTCTATGGCCAATACTTTTGGTCCTATGGACCACGGGGGGTTTCCACATACTGTAGGTCATCCTAGGAACCGTAGATCCCCATAATGAATGATCAATATTGTTGCTGTCTAGATTTTTCATGTTTTTGTTTTTTTATCGTTCCTAGTTTTAAAATAATTTCAAGGGTATAATTGGGTTGTTTTGGTAGTGATAAATCTTCCACAGGTACTGTTGTACCAAAGAAACAAGTGGTCTATGACAAACGAGGAAAATATAAATTGGTCACCCTAACTCTCAGACTGATCAATGAGGACACAAACAAATAGAAGGATCCATCGTATTTGCGTCTTAATGTACCAACCTTCTCTACTTCACCAACAACCACTAAAGTCACTACCCAAAAGGTGAATCCTAACGTAGTCCGTGTCTCCCAGCCTGATGAGGATCAGACACTGACCGGGTCACCAACTTTATCTTTCTCCGATTTCGATGTTGAATTGATCTGTATTTCAAATCTAACTACACTTCAAGCCGTGATTCTAACAAGGATTCAAGATCTACTACTCATTCAGCCACGGGTTCCAGTGATAATGATTAAGCAGCTTAATCTGATGAGGCAATCACCTTTGAGGACACAGGTCCCACAAAACACCGAGCTTAATCTAGTAGATAGGGTATCTACCCACTAGTGTGTGAAGGGCAATGACAGATCTACTGGGATGCCAAAATTCATAACGCAATAGAGAAGATGTCCCAGACTATAATGAAAGAGCGTCGAGTTCTTATAGGGAGCCTTCATAAAATGTGTAGATCCATTGGTTGTTGAAGAAAATAAAGTGTGAGTGAATGTCATGTTACCCAAGGACGTATAGTGAGGAGATTATGCGGATGTTTTATGCCTCCTATGTTGCCATTGTACGCGGGTCCATTCATAAGAAGGCCAAGCTAAATCCACGATGCTCCAAGGTTTCTCAGTAAACATCTCCCACGGCACCATAAGTCAAAATCTATACGTCCCTAACCCCCAGCATCATGTGGGCCACAAACACGATAGATTTTGATTATAGATATAACATAGATAAATAGGAGCCTTCGCAATGCTGTCACTTAAAATAGAGATCGTCATATCATGGCTTTACAGGAAGATGGCACTGGAGGGCGAGAGAGATGAATGGGTTTCTACACAAAAATTAGGCATCAAGGAGTCCACACTTAATTTGGTGGCCTAGTTTTTTGTATTTTTTTCTGAAATAGAGTATCTCCCATATAGGCCTAAAACATGGTAACATGTGATGGAGAAGTCATGGTAGTTGAAATGGTCGCACGAGTAGAGATAGATTTTATCAAAATTCTATTGGCAGAAATACATGAAAGAGCATTTAACACCACTACCATTTATTCCTCCCCATGAATGATTTTTCATCTTTGCAAGGCTGTTAGAGTGATTATTTGGCAGTGTGCTAATTGGTTCTTGCTATGGGGACATTGTACATTAGGATCATTCAGAATGAGGTGAATGTGGAAGCACCAAGGAGGGGAGCCTGAGTTGATGTGCCTGTGGGAAATGACATAGTGAATACGATCAAGCAAATGAATCGGGAGGGGACTACAACTACAAATTATGCACTAGTTTCTTACTCCCATCTCACAAGTCAGGCTCTAATCTCATCTAGAGCCACCCCTTATCCGGAACCACGATGGTATCATTGGCCCGAGTCCAAAAGTTTGAGAACTAGATGGACACATTGTTCCACCATCTCAAACGTTGGTTGAAGAATATGAGAAGCACATAGAAAAGAGGTTGGAGACCTCCATGTATCATAAGATATGAGTTGTTGTTAAAAGGCTCGACATTTTCAAAATGAGAGCTCTATAGTGGCGAACACCCATTATTAACATGTCCTTCATCAAGACCGAGTTAGACCGCCTCTGGGCCAACATTGATTCCATCTTGGCCACGTCTGTTATTGATCCATAGGCCACACCCTACAAACTTGGTGATGATTCAGTCATTGGTGCCCTATTTAGTGGAGATGAGCAGCCCGATCCCACACCTGCCAATTGGAAGAAGCACCATTCTAGTAGAAAACATGATCGCACAGAGGCATTAGAGGCCAAAAGGAGAGATGCAGGAACGAGAAAAAGGGTTAAGAAAAAGTTTGCGAGAGATAAGAAGATGAGGGAGCAGAGAGTTCGTGAGATAATGGTGAGGGCCTCAAGTTTTTTTCCCAATACGGAGGTTCTACCTACCAGGGCAGAGGATGTTAGAACTATTGAGGGTGTTTTATCCATAACTGTGAGCATTACTAAAGGTCCTTCACCTCGAGATGCGGGCACTACTATGGTTTACCACTACTAGTGTTGAAGTGGGATCTGTGAAATCGGACCTACCCTCTTGTTGGTGAATTTTTGGCTCTGAGCGCCACAGGTTTGCTTCCGCCAAATACATTAATTTTTACCCTTTTGGGTGCATTGGGGACAATTGCACTTATTTTTATAGGGATGGGTGAATGTATTGTGAGTGATAAGGTGAATTCTTACTAATTTAACTCACAACGCTCTCTTGGGGTTTTCTTGCAATGTTCTTTTTCCTAAAAAGGCTTCTTAATGTTTGTTGAACCGACATGTTTAGGAATTAATTGTGTGTGTGTAGAAGCATGATGTTGAATGTGTTGGCTTTGAGCATGACATGATAATTAACCAACTTGATTTCATGACCTAGAGAGAACTTGAACTGGGCAAACTGATAATCTAGTAATGAAACTATGTGTACAGAGACTGTCAGAATTTTTATTAATTGAAGCATTGTGTGCCAATTTAGAACTTGTCTAGTTAGTCCTTCAAGGATAATCCACTCTAGAGTCTACGAATTGATCATAGGTCATTATTCTAAACATTTCACTAACTCCCTAAATGAATTCAACCAAATTATATGAATGTTCCCTTTGATCCAAATACTTTGACACTTAGTGATACCACATCTTTCAAAACACCGAACTCACTTTCCCATATTCTACTGTATTGGCCCTGGTCCCTCCATGGACATGTGCTTCTCGACGTAGGCCAAATGGCTAAATTGAGGGTGGCTAATGAAAAAGTAACCTCTAGTATTGACCCTGATTTGACATTGGGTATTTTGCGCCTCAATTAATGGAAAATCCATAAGATGAGTTATGATTCGGATCCTAGTTAGTTGTGTCTGCATCTTAAGATGATGCAAGCCAACGTGTATCAGTATATTGAATTTATGTGCATGCGAGTTTGTTTTCATAAAAAAATATAGACTTGTAAGAGATTGTGAAAGAAACACACACACACACACACACACACACATATATATATATATATAAGTCCTATAAAGTAACCGATAACAGTTACAGTTCATTTAAGATAAAGCAATAACAAACTTAACTTTGCTTATTTAGAGTAATATTAGTTTTCTTGGAGATTCTCTAACCAACAACCATTATTATAAGCATAAGTGATTGTATAACAATTTACCTCACGTTGACGAGGACCATCGCACACCTTTCCATCAGTATGAAACCTTATTAATCTTAGTTTATCCACTAGTTTAACTTAAGTGATCATCTAAAAAGTATGATCATTTAATGCCCATGATAACTAATTGTATATGGAGACTTAACTTATTATGTACTCGTATCCACATATTGCTGCTCAATACTACTCAAAAATTATACTTAGCTTATGTGTTTTTAAAACAACTTTTTTCACTTGGTTGAGATAATTGCTCAACACTTAGCTTTAAAAGCTTTCTTGGAATCAATGATCCCTTTTATAGCTCAAAAATCTTTTGGAAAATCTTACTTTCCTCTATCTTAAATGTGAAAGAATTTATAAAATCTTAGGGAATACTTATGTCCTTAATAGAATTCATAGAGTGAAGTCAACATCTTTACTCTTTATTTAGCTTGAAACTTAAGTCTTAAAAAAACTTTTAGGGAATATTTTGTTCCTTTATAACTTTTGAGAAATGAACTCAACTCTTTAATCTTTACTTAAATTGAAACTTGAATCTTAAAAACAATCTTGAAACATTTATAAAGGCTCTTGAGAACCTTTAAGAACTTCGCTTTGACTTGCTTCTTAATTTCAGGACTTGACTCTTATGTTCTTTGACTTTGATCTTAGCTTTCCTTGAATTGAATTATGGATTGAAGGTTAATGATATCCTATTTTTGAATGATTTCATGATGTTTATATGTACCTTAGAGTGTTAGAATAAACTAGGAACCTTAGAGTGTTAGAATAAACCAGGAAACATATGTACATCACTTAGGCACTAGTACAAAAAAATGGGGAGAGCTGGCATACGTTGCGCTAGCCCTTATCATATAGAGAGAAGTCGGGGATTCTCTGGGTGGTGCAGCACACCAAGGCCCTACAGACAAAGATTGTCCCTTGGGGAAATTGGAGGCACCGCGCCCAACCCTTATACCAGGTGTTCTCGAGTTTTATCATTCATTTTTCATGTCTAAACCCTCTAAACTTCCATGGTTATTTGCTGAAACACATAGGTTCATCAGTACCCTCAGTACCCAATAGATTCCACCCGATATCACACCTTAAAACATGATTCAAAACATTAAAACACAACTATCAGGAATTAAACGAAAACTTCAACCATGTTCTTCAAGAGTTAAATTTCTTAACATTCAAAATAGCTTAGATTCGCCGAATTAAACAAGATTGGCATGTGGGTAAAATAACCCAACACTATTTGATCTGATATACCTTTTTAGGGATCACCCCTGACAAATTCCACACGCAAAGCTTGAGAGCTCTTAACAAATCCTTGGTTTTCTTGTCTTTTCTCCATTCTTCAAGCCCTACCATGAATTCTAAATCTTTAGAAATTGAACGAAAACTTAGGTAAGGAACACACAACTTAACCCTTCCCACATATGGATTGACCTTTTTTTGATTAAACAACCCAATTTCCAAAAGTCATATGTCACTCGTACAAAATCGAAATTGGGAAAACTCGTTGGCGTTGGAAAGATTAGTCTAAGGTATTTCCAACCATATCAAGAACTGCTCCTAATTCATCCAGATCTAGGAGTTATGACTATTTTATGTCAACCAAAAACACACTTTTTAACTTACTTAATATTTATAGATTTTCTTATTGTTTTCAAAAATAAGTATATTCGGATCTAAAGTCTTTTCTAGTCGTTTCTTGTAGGGAGATGTTACATAGAAGATGATATCCTTCACTTTTTTGGGTTTTTGAAAAAATTAAAAACCAAAAAAGTGACGGACAAAACCGTTTTGTTCATCGCTAATTCTGTAAGTATTTTTACAACAGAAACTAGTTGCCCACCTGCAAACTGAAGTCAATCCAATTTATATATACTATTCATCTCAATCAAACACACAATTATATAAACAATCTACACACAAAAAATAAGAAACATAAAATAATATTTGAAAGTATCTAAATCAAAATTTAAATACTTATAAAATATTTCAAATTTTTGTATATGTTAAAATTTATATAAAAATATGTGCCTACAAAATCATCGTCATCCCAAGATCTGTCATTGTAGGTGTCATCACTTGTTCTTTGATTTGTGGAACAGTCGCACTCATGGTTTCTTTTTCACTTACACTCTTCTGCTTCGGCTATGCAAGTGCCGTTGTAATTTTAGCTATTTCATCAGACGTAGTAACAATTTAAAGACTCTCAAGTGCCTCAACTTGACTAGACGACCCAATTCCTTGTAAGTCCGACTGGAGTTGTCTTGCATCGTTCCGAGATCCTAGACCATATACTCTATCTTTGTGTTTCCGCCCTACCAGCTTTTCAGTCAAAATTTAGGTGGAAAGTTGAGGTTTCATTTAAACTTATTTATCTATATAATGAGCGATGTAATCCTCAAAGTGACTCTGCATATTAAAAATTAAAATTAAAATCGATATATATACATACCATAAATATATTCACTATTAATATTTAATATTAATAATAAATAACTTATAAACATCTGTTCGAGACTTTCCTCCACGCAGTCATCCAGATTAGACTCATTTTCTTTCTTCCTGACATGAGTTTTCTTCAAAACCTCCGGCGCAATGGGAGTGCACCCAATTCTTTTTCCAATGAATAAAAAATTGAAACTTATAACGATTTATTTGAATCAATTTATTATTCAATTAGAAGTTTGAATTAGAACTAACCATATTTTTGCAATTGTTCAAAAGGACTACACCTTCGGTGTGCAACAAGCCACCCTGAAGACTAACTCTAGCTTTTTTGGATTGGTATTGTACTGCCTTAAACTTGTCTATCTTCCAATGCAGACCTAGTTCATCATGAACATGCGGTAACATCCAATGCAGGTGTTCACAATCATCCGACATTCATTAGCCAGGCAGACAGTCTGGCGGATGTCTTCCTCACTACTATGGTCAAAAGTACTTCATTGTATCTCGTCTCCCAAGTACACATAGTCTGAATAAAAAATTGAATAAGTGTAAAGACATAGTAAAAAAAAAGTAAAGTATACTAAATATAACTTAAAAACGTATACATTAAAGTTATTAAACATCCTCTGGCATATACCATTTGGGATCTCCCCCTAGAGTGATAAGCCTGTGTACATTGTCTCCTAACACTTTCTTTTAAAGACCCGACAACATTCTTTGATGGACGCCAACTTCAAAATAGACAATAAATATGTTAGTTCATGAAAAATATATTAAAGTATAAGAAAAAAAAATAATTTAACAAATACATTACAAAAAAAACATACGATGCTCAATCCGGCTCAATCATGCCTCTACAAAGTCTGTCCTTTTGGACAGGAACTAGAGGCTACATCCCATAATGTGGAGTAGCACTAGGTGTAGTTGTAGTTGTATATATAGTTGTGGCTGATACATGCTCATAACAATGAGTCTATTGAGGCGTACCAACAAGAATGTCTAATCCTAATGGAAGATAACTTAGGAGATGTATGTGTGGGAGATAGAGTACCTACCAATAAGGGTCTTCATCAATGAATAGATTGTAAAGGTAGGTCCTCGTAGCGCACTTAATGCAATTCTTGCGAACGACTGGTTGACGGAAATTAGGATGATATTTTTGGGGATCCACCGTACCAAACAACACAATAAGTGCATGTTTGTCATGGCTTATGCGCTCTAGCGTAGAATAATTAGATCTGGCATTATCATCAGGATCTATTGATATCCTAGACTTTTTTTTAGCCAATTTAGTTTGTCTAACACAAAGATGATCCCGATGTATATCATTCTCACTGTATTATGACATCTATATGCAAATTTACATGTATTATATATAAAAAAAATCATAAACTCAATAAAATTTGCAAAATCCACTAACTTACATATATATACTATCTAGCTTCATTCAACACTATTCTTCCTCGCTTTTTTCAATTCCAGCATTATCCCATTCTTCCTCCTCGATTGTTTCAATTACATTATCCTCCCATTCTTCTTCATCAAATGACTCATTTTTCACATTATCAAACATTTATTCATCAAAAATCAGTATCTCATCATTAGATACATCGTCTATTAGGTGTTGAGGATGATCTAGTGTAGTCTAAAATTCAACATCAACTTGTTGTTCACATTTACAATATCATTTGGTTACGCCAAATCTAAGACATTGTTGATTTTAATTCTTCCCACAAGCCTACTTTTATTAACGATAAAGCAATCAATTTTGTCTCTATGCAATAGATATAAAGCATAAAAACTAGTTTGGAATTTTGTGCAATGATGAAACGATCATAACTTCTGCATTTCCTGTGTGCTTAACTTCAATTATATTATGTTGATGGTCCAGTTTTGGCCTCTTTGTGATGGGTCAAACCACTCAAACTGAAATAATACAATCTTCTTGCCATTCTGAATACCTAACTTCTATAATTTTATGAATGACACCATAATATTCAATAGTTTGTCCAGTACCATCAACACCACCTTATTTGTAGACACCGCTATTATTAGTTTTCTTGTAGCTAGAAACTTCTTTAAGTTTGTGTGAGCAAAAGTATGCTCTAGTATAAAAATGTTCTAAAAAGTATAGCTTGTATAAATATCGACATAACCATAAGAGTTAAAAAACATAATTCATAAACGAAGATCAATGCAAGTGAATATCATCTTAAGATATATTTACGGTACTTCCTTGAAGTAATTTATTTCATTATAACTATGATAACTTGATGTGAGAATTTGTCAATTCTTAGTGTTTTTCATTATCCATGGAAGGCATGTTACCTTCTAATACAAGGTAAGTCATTATCCATGGAAGAGGACATAATTATACCTATCGAATATACCATATAAAGGTATCATTTCACCAATAAAAGCTACCATGATAAGGTATCATCTCCTTAACAATACAAGATACCATGAAGAGTTATCATGTCCTTACCAATTCAAGCTACTATGAACATGCATCATCTTCTTACCAATTGAAGATACCATGAAGAGGTATACTCTCCTTACAAATCAAGCTACCATGAAGATGTATCACATTAAAAATACAAGTAATCCCTAGAAAAATGTAACATTACAATTCCAAGAATCATTGGAAAGGCTTTAAATTACCAATTCTGACAATCCATGGAAAGGTATTACACTACCAATCAAAGCTTGGTATTATCACCATAACTCATACGTTCTTAGATTAATTGAAGGTGATATACCCTTTCAACCTAGAATAATAGAATGTGAAAAAACTATTCACATTCATAAATAAGCAATTTATATGAGAATTATCCCTTCCACAACAATTACATCTGAATAATCAATTCATAGTATAATTTTTAATCTCAATCCCTACATTTCAATCATAAATTCATAATAGAATTTTTAATCTCAAGTCTACATCTCATAAGTATCAAATATGGTTCACTCTCAACCAATCAATATCATATTATCTCATCAGCCTCTATCTCAAAGAAATTTTACTCATAATCCATCAATTCTATAAGGATACATCTAAACTAATAATTAATCCTTTCATGGCATCAAACCCAATCTAATGAATTTCATCTTTCTAGATTTGGATAAGGCCTAGGTACATGTAATTCTTCCTAAGAACATGTAATCCTATCAATCAATTCAGAATAAATGATAATCCAATAAATTGGATAAACATTCATCGATACCCACAAATATACAAGAAACTCCTAACTCAAATTAGAGAATTCTACTTTTCAATTTGGGAATCTTGGGGACATAAGGGAAGAAAGAATTCCATGGATGAAAATTCATCATACCTTGATATCAAAGCACACAAAATTCTTGAGGAGCTAAGAATTTAACTTAATCCTAGCTCCAACTCTTTCTTATTCTTCAAGTTGTTGCGAGAAAAATACTTGAGAGAAAGACTTTGAGAATTATTTTGGGTTTTTTAAATAATGAATTGAATGGGTGATTTTTGGGGTTAAAATCACTTAGATAGGGGTCATAGTCTTGATTAAAACGACATAGATTTTGTTTAGTTAATAATGGAAAAGACCCAAAGATCATTGAAATAAAAATTGTTGAACCACTATCATGAAAGGCAACACGGTTCGTCCATAGTTACACGGCTCATATCAGGACCACTCTCACGACCCGTGATGTTCCTTTTAAAAACAGACTAGTGAATCATGTGGGAGGGTCTCATCTTTGACATCTTGGACTAGATAATTTTTATCTCGCGAGGCCCATCACCATGGACCATGGTCCTTACCACGAGGCATCATGGTGTTCATTGTATGTTAGCATGGCTTGGTGAGGGATATCCAAGCTCCCTTCCTTGATTGTTCCCTTCTCACTTAGCTCTAGCTTAGCCTACTAGATTCTAAGGTGTTATAGAGCCTCACCAAACCATTTGTTTCATCATCGATTTTGTCTTATCTATGGTTTGGCCTGCTGTAAATTTTCGTGAGCCAGAGGTAAACCAGGTGACTTGTTAAGCAGCATTGGCGAGTACAAACCTTGATTTTCTTCAACTTTATCAGTTGTTTCGCTTATTCTAGCCCTATAATGCCCCTTCCTTGCTCTTTTCCCTTCACTACTGAAAATAAGCTTTTTAACATAAGTTTAGAACATGAAATAGGTATTGAGGACTCTAAAATATTTGATAATAAGACCCAAATTAGTCAAAATCCCTGACTCATCAACATCCACCCACTAGTTTTTATTAATTATGCTAAATGATTTTACAATTCAAATTTCTAGATAAAATAGTCTATCACATACAATTTTCTATGGGGTTCAACTCCAAATCTTAGTTGGATATTTTTATTTGCCACGATTACCATCTCTTTTATGTGGTTTTAAGGAGTGAATTTGAGAGTCGTCATACATCACATTTTGATTGAAAAAAAAAGTATTATGTGTCATTCAAATAGAGCAAAAGACGAAAAATATATTTGTCATGTTACTATCTCTTAGATTAATGAGTATACATTTTTTTAAAATAGATTTAAAATAAACCACATTCAAAATAATATTATATTAATATTTGATTGAAATGGAGGGATGATACATAATTTGTTAAATATTAATTATATATCACTATGATTTATTCAATGAAATAAGTTATTTTTCATATATTTCAATGAATAGAAAAAATATTGAAAAGAGTGAACAACA
The DNA here is from genome assembly GCF_036512215.1 of Solanum lycopersicum. Lineage (NCBI taxonomy): Eukaryota > Viridiplantae > Streptophyta > Magnoliopsida > Solanales > Solanaceae > Solanum > Solanum lycopersicum. The sequence continues at coordinate 16,245,545 of NC_090810.1, forward strand.
AATTACAAAAGTAATTCCCTTCCGGGGCACCAAAATACTTAAAATTCTATGGGAAAAGAAGCATCATTTAATAAGATTTAACTAATCTCCTAGCATTAAATTAATGGAGTCATTCCTTATCAATGATTTGAAAATTTTAAGAGATCTATGGGCGGAGTATGGAACACAACACTTGACGTTAAATATAAGACGCTCATCAAAATAAGCTGCAATGTTAATGATGTTAAGTAATATTTCTTAAAATTGTATGTAGGTATTCAATTAATTTATCCAATGATATCGTGCAACTTGGAATAGATGTACCGTTGTTTCACGGTATTTTTAATGCTTATTCCTTATGTTTAGTGTGTGTCCAAAAGCCTTTTTGTATTAATTTTTATGTAAGTTTCACCTTATTTGCAGGAAATCTGTCCAATGGTGAACACGGAAGTTTTTGAGAGAGAAAATGCAGTAGAGACCACCAACGGAGTTTATGACGGTCCATTGAGTCTGTGACGGTCCGTAGGTGGCATCGTAGTGAGGAGAGAAGCTGCTGAAGGAAGATGAAGAAGTCTGGCGTAGTGTGGGAATATGGAAGTCCATGACAGACCATCATAGCCGCGACGGTCCGTCCTGCTGGTTCATCGTAATGATCAGAGAGTAGTCCCAGTAACTAAATTCCAAAAAGTTAAAGTATAATTAACAGATACCCTCGATGGACCGTCGTGCTTGGAACGGTCCGTCATGAGGTCCATCGATTCAAATGTGTTTTGACAGATATTCAGTAATTAGAATCCTTCTTTATTAGGTCTTTGTTTTTTATTATAAATAGTTCGAAAAACCACATTTTTGGGGGTTAGACTGTTACACTTTTTGAGTTAGACTTTTCGGGTTAGACTTTTCGATAATAATTAGTTCTCTTGTTCAAGTATTGAATAATTAATTTCAGTAATTGATACACATTTTCTGGAATCAATTGTTGGTGTTTTTGTTGATTAATCAAGTGAATTTCTAGATTTTATTGTTTATCATTAAAGTAAGTGCATGAATTCTTATATTAAATAATATGAATAGTGAGATTATGACCATGGGTAACTAAACTCAATAATTAGGGTTGTGGGAACCATTAGTTAATAATAAGGTAAAATCTAACTGAAATAGCAATTCTAGAAAAGTGTCTTGCATGTATTGATAATTCAATGATTTAGAAGTCTTTTTAACGGATGGCCAACGTTAGATCTCGCCTTAATTCTACTTGCCGGACCAAGGAGGTGGATAATACGAAAAGAATTATCAACATAGATTTAGTGTGCACTATCTAATAGGCTAGTGTCGGTTTGTTCGAGGTAATTACTTAGTCAAATATCGAATACAATGCTTAATATGAGGTAAAGGTAACGGTTAGTATAGCAACATACGTAGCCGTACAAAGGTGCGAAGTCAAATTTTCGTGATGCCGGACCAAGGATTTAGAGATACATAACTTATCACTTTACATACAAGATTTTAGGAAAGAATTGTTATACATAGAATTATGAAGTTAAGAACCAGTGGGGAACACTTATGCCCAATTTACTTTTATTAATTAATTAAGCTCCGAGATTTGAATCTGTTAGTTGTTTACTTTAATTTAGTTAATTATTTTCATTAATTTAGAAATAAAACCCCCCTTTTTTGCCTTTTGTTTTCAAGGGAAATAATTGACTAAATAATAGTAATAATAAAATAAAGTTAAGTCTAAACTATTTTTCTCGTGGGATCGATCCCAACCTCATTCGTTGAGTTCTTTACTTGATACGACCGGTTCACTTCTTATTTGAGAAGCATGTTTGAGCGTATCAAATTTTGGCGACGCTGCCGGGGAAAGTAGCTTTTAGATTAACTTAAACCTAAAAATAATGTTTAGTCAATATTTTCTTAATTTTACTATTCTATTGTTTTTTATTCTTGCAGAACTAACTTCCGTGTGTTCCAAATACACGGAGAGAAAGTGAACCCCTTATTTCCGTATTACCACGAATTAGAGCTTACACGACGTAATATGAATCGAAACTTGGGTATTACCAATAATGATCCAAACCAGAACATACCAGCTCCAGTTGATGCTCATGGTCAGTCATTACCCGATGATCCTTGTGAAAATCAACAAAGGGGACAAAATCCCGCTCCACGTCCTCAATAATACTACATAGGTTATGATAATATTGCAGACTCTGATGGGCCACTTGTCTTGCGCCCTCTATCACAAGGCCACACCATTGTGGTAACTAGTAGTTTCATGCAAATGCTCACTTTTAGAGGTTTGCTTTTAGGGCTACCTTCTGAGGATCCACATGCCCATATAGATAAGATAAGGACAGTGTGTAAAAGGTGTGTAGGGAGGCCTGAATTGAATTTGGATGTCATAGGACTAAGAGTATTTCCTCTCTCACTAACGGGAGAGGCTGCTATTTGGTTCACTGAGCTCCTTTATAACTCAATTTTCACTTGGAACCAACTAAGAGACGTTTTCTTAGCACGTTACTACCAGGTTTCCAGGAAACTAAATCACAAAGACAGAGTAAACAACTTTATAGCACTACCAAGAGAGTCAGTTAGTAGTTCTTGGGATAGATTCACTTCATTTTTGAGAATTTTCACCAATCACCGCATAGATGATGAATCACTGAAGGAATACTTCTATCGGGGACAGGATGATAACAATAAAACGGTATTGGATACTTTAGTGGGTGGTTCTTATGGGGAGTGTCCTTATGACGAGATTGCCAAAAAGTTAGAGAAAATCTCCCGAAATAATAAAGCTTGGAAGTTAGATACTGGAAGAAATACCTTCGTAGTGCAGCCCACACACAACCCAGCCATAGATGAGATTCGTGAAGAGATGACTTAGATGAGAACTGAACTTGGGTTTGTATTAAAACATGTCACTGCATGAAGAAAAGATAAATGCAGTGAACTACTTGTCAAAACCACCACAACCAAATGATGAATATTATTGTGAAGAGGATTCCTATGAGGTAAATGAGAAAATGGGGGGTTTCCGACCGAAAGCCCAAGGCTCAAATCAGTAGAATTGGCGCCAAGGTCAAGGAAACCAAGGTCGGAACTATGGTAACTATAATCGTGAGGGTAATTATGTCCGAGATGGAAAATACAACCGCGACAAAAAATTCAATAAGGGTAACTATGGTAACATAAATGATAAGAATGGGCCCTATTTCCTCCTAAAAATCGTGAAGTTGCTCATAGGAATGGTGGAGGTAGTATGGCGCGAGTTGAAGATATGTTTCACAAAATTATGAGGAGGTTCAATGCTAGTGATGAGCACATTAATGATTTAAGGAGTGATTTAGCAGGTATTAGGAAGAAAGTCGACACCCATGCAGTATCAATTAAGCAGCTTGAGTTGCAAATGGCCCTATTATCTGCGACTGTGAACACACCGCAACCGGTTTTTCTTCCTAGCAATACTATCCAAAAGCCGAAAAATGATGGACACTGTATGGCAATCACTACTCGGGGTGGTAAGCAAACCATTGACCCACCTATACCGTCTAATGAGAAAAAGGTGATAAAAGATAATGATAAAGTGGTAATGGTTAGTGGTGAAGTAGAAGATAACACATGCAAAGATGTTGAAGTGCCTAAAAAGGTAACTCCCATGCCTATAACACCACCCCCCCCTTTCCTCAATGATTAGTGAAAAGACCGAGGATGGTAAATATCGCTGTTTTATAACAATGTTGAGCAACTTTCTATCAATCTCCCTTTTGTAGAATCTCTAGAACAAATGCCCGGTTATGCCAAGTTTATGAAAGATGTGGTTACAGAAAAAGATCGGTCACTTTTTAAAATGATGATAGAATGAAGCATTAAAGTTCTATTGCTACAAGATTTCTAGTACAAAAGGAAGAAGATTCGGGTGTGTTCACCATTCCTTGTACAATCGGGTTATTACATTTGTCGAAAGCATTATGTGATCCAGGGGCAAGCATAAATCTCATACCCCTCCCGATTTACAAGAAGTTGGGTTTGGTTGATCCAAATCCCATTGCGATGCGGCTACTAATGGCCGATTAAATAGTAAAAAGACCTATAGGTATACTCCACGATGTGCTAGTAAAAGTGGAGTCGTTCATATTTTCGGCAGGTTTTTTTATTCTTGATTGTGAAGTTGATTTTTAAGTGCCTATTATACTTGGAAAGCCATTCTTAGCTACGGGTAGAGCCTTAGTTTACAAGGAAAATGGGAACATGAAATTTTGGTTGAACAATGAAGTAGTGACCTTTAACATTTGTAGGTCCATGAGGCAGAGAGGTGAGCTCCAATCGGTATGTGCTATATCTTACGAAGTTTTTAAATCAGCCGAGACACTAATAGAAGAACGTCTAAGTGTAGAAGCATTATAGGCGGTGATAATGAATTTTTATAATGAATGCATTAAAGAGTATGGGTCATTAGTCGCGGCTCTTTATCGTGGGGATGTTCGATTTAAACCGAAGAAATATGAGTTAGACATGAAGAATCGCGAGTTTCCACCCTCGAAACCTTCTATATAGGAGGCTCCTAAGTTAGAACTAAAATATCTCCTACCTCATCTCAGGTATGAATCCTTAGGAAATGTTGACACTTTGCCGATAATCATTGCATCAGACCTGAATGAACAACAAGTTGATAGTTTGGTGAAAGTGCTAAGAAGGTTCAAAAGAGCTACTGGGTGGACTATTTAGGACATTATTGGGATTCCTCCTGGTAATTTTTCTCATAAAATCCAACTCATACCCGATCATAACCCAATTATTGAGCACCAGAGATGCTTAAATTCACGTGTGGAAGGGTTCGTGAAGAAGGAAATCATTAAATGGTTGGATACCGGAGTAATATATCTCATAGTAGGGTATACACTATTAAGTGTGTACCTAAGAAAGGGGGAATGACTGTGGTCCCCAATAGACAAATGAACTTGTTCGAATAAGAACGGTAACTGGATGAATGGTGTGTCTGGATTACCATAAATTAAAGGCATGGACAGAAAATAACAATTTTCCTATTCCCTTCATGGATCAGAGGTTGGATTGACTTTCCAGAAAAGGGTGGTACTAATTTCTTGGTGAAGTCTGAGCAATCAAGTGTCTTCAGTCGTGCCGCGACCTTAAATCAGGCGCTGGTTGGGAGGCAACCCAATACGTATCCTCTAGCCTAACTATAGTTTTCTTTCTAGTAATGGTAGCATTTTTACTAATGATTTTTAAATTTGAAGGTAGCACATCATAAGGAAATTCTGCAGAAAATCACTCCGCAACATTCACTGACGGATACATCGACGGACCATCATGCTTGGGATGGACCGTCGCATGAATCCACCGTGCCAGGTACGTTTTTCATATATTTTTAAAATTATGGTATTCAAGACGGAACCCATGATGGACAATCGCATCTGCGACAAAGCGTTGTCGGGGACTTGTTGTGTCATCAACCAGCAACCCGACTTGACCCGGCTGGGAATTTATATAAGTTTTCAACCTTTTGAAAACCCAAACCCTTCATTTAAATCGTTTCTTTCCCTCTTTCTCCCATTTCCTGCATTTCCAACTTCCTGCCTTTCTCATCCTCTTCTCTATCAACTGATCCACATCACTTCCCCAAATCCCAAAATATCTTTTCTACTGGTCGAAGTCTGCTGCTCTGTTTCTGCTCTTGATAGTGGAGTGCCTCACTTGCTTATATTTTTCCTCTTCTCAGGTATGTGTCTCTAATCAATACCCATTTACACTGCATTTTTTTTTTCAATTACTATTGGCCTATTTCTTTTTGGTGGATCTTTGATCTTTAATCCAATTTTGCCATACCTAGGTTGAGAGTCCCTCGAATTGCTTTGTTATAAAATCGAGAAATTGGTGTTCTTGTATTGCTAGTTTGCTAGGTATTTGGGTCAGAAACATGTAGGTTAATATCAAGTATTCCGTTTGAGTCATAGAGTATGATTGTGGCATCCTCAGTTCTGTCACTGAATGACAGAACGAGACCCCGACGACGGACCGTCGTGCCCACGGCTGACCGTCATAGGATTTATCCCAACACCCCATGATTCATTTTCTCTAAGTGTCCACCAACGAACATATGCGACGGACCGTCGTTCCCACGACGGTCCATCCTGCACAACCATTATGGTTGTCAAAGAACCTATTCCTAAGGATCTCCTACTTTTTCTAAGTATCCTCTGACGGACATCTACGACAGACAGTTGTACCCACGACGGTCCGTCCAGCACAACCGTCATGGTTGTAAGAGACCTTTGTCCTAAGGGTCTCCTTTATTTTTCTAAGTGTCCACTAATAGACATCTACAACAGACCATCGTACCCTTGACGGCCCATCCTGCACAACCGTCATGAGAGTCAGAGACCCCTCTCCTAAGGGTCTCCATACTTTTTTTAAGTTTCCTCTGACGGACGTCTACAACGGACGGTCGTACCCACGACGGTCCATCCTGCACAACCATTATGGTAGTCACAGACCCTTGTCCTAAGGGTCTCCATATTTTTTCTATATTTCCACTAACAGATATCTACGATGGACCGTTGTACCCTCAATTGTTGAACCTGCACAGCCGTCATGACGGTTAGAGACCCCTATCCTAGGGGTCTCCATTCTCTTTCCAAGTGCCCCACGACGAACATCGATGATGGACCGTCATTATCACGACGGTCCTTTCTCCTTCTTATCCATCATAAATGTCAGAGACTTTCCTTCTGAGGGTCTCCAAATAAACATTGTTCAACAAAGACATGACAGACCCCATGACGGTCCGTCATACTCAAGACGGGCCGTCACCTGGTCCGTCTTGTTATACTGCAACAACAGAGATGTAATTACAACTTTGCTCTTATGTGTATTTTGTCTCATTTTTGCTTTTCTTGTTTTCTCCTTCTAATACTAATAATGATTCTTTACAACTACTATCTCTAATGGAACCGAAAGAAGATTGAGTTTACCCACGTGGGAATTCAAAGTCTGTCACCCCATCTGCCCGGCTGGTTATAGGCTCTGAAGATGAGCATGATATCGAGTACGTGCGCCAAGGCACTGCCACTCCACTACAAGCTGCACGTGCAACAAGAGTTAAGCCCAAAAAGGAGGCATTCAGCGTATTCACTACCTCCCAGTCTAATGCAGAGAGCACACTGACCGACACACCTTCTGGGTCAGCTACACAAGTAGATGGAGCGTCTGGTTCCTTAGGAGTTTTGTGATCGGAGAAAGCCTCTGGGTCCGCAAAAGTGTCTGCACCCGCCACGGCTGCACAGTCTGCCTCTTCTGATGAGGATGAATTTCCTGATTTCACTCCAGGCTCACCAAATGGATTTCCTGCCTCGGTTTCCGACCATCCCCATCCGTGGTGTGTCAACGGGCAATACCAAGTGTATTGAGACGCCAAGCTTCTAAATTATAAATGCGTCATGAAACGGACCCTTACACTAGAGAGGCGGGTCTTTACGGGAAGTATCCCTACCATTAAAGATATCCACACTCTCTTCACCGGACACCGGCTAGAGTTGACGGCTCGTTCTTTGGGATGCTACAGTGAGGAGTTCGTCTGAGAGTTTTACGCCTCTTATATGGATACTCTTTGATCACAGATTGATTGGTGGGCTGATCCCGCCAATTAGGCCCCACTTGAGCACGTCAGAGTACACGGCATACAGGTTGACATCTCCCTGCAAGTCATCCGCCGGTATCTATACGTCGAGCATGTTTATACCATCAGGACCCCTCTCACCTCTGAGTTTGACTACCGGTGGAAAATTGTTCAAGAGGGCCGATTGATGTGTTAGACATCGCTGAGAGAAACCGCCAAAAGGTGGATGGCCAAACACTTATCTATTTATGGAGAGACTGTCGACTGGGTAATGAAGCCGAAGGGAGTCATCAGGAAGGCTAACATGACCTTCACAACTAAGTTTCTATGGTTGATTGTCCGCCACGACCTTTCCTCCACGGCTGTAGATAATATAGTTACATAGGATCGCGCAGTTTTGATGGCAAGGATGATGGCCGGGTTTAAAGTTGTCTTCGCTTGGCTTCTCCAGAAGATCATGGATGAGAGGGATTTCAAGGTCACCACTACTTACCCTTTTTCGTACATGGTATTTTAATTATGCAGGTCCGCAGCTGTTCCCATCAGGCACATCGATCAGCTCAAAACTCCGCAGGGCAATGTTCATATATGCCTCATCAGGGATGAGGCCAATGAGCTGGATCCATGCTGATATCCCCGTCCATAGGTGCCTTCACTTGGTGAGAATCTTGCTGATACTCTAGCGCATGCTATAACGGCTACACAGACTACTTCAGCACCCTCATACACTACCCCGGTTGAGTCTATCCTAGGTAGTAGAACTGCGCCAATCTTTTCTTGCTCAGCCCCTTACCCCGCTCTGGTCCCGCTTGCTAGGGTCCAGAAACTAGAGATTAGATGGCCACACTTTTGCCTCACACCCAGCCTCGGATGTAGAGGTCTATTGATGAGGCGGAGGGTCGCCTGAGCGAAGATGATACATCACACAGAGAGGAAGATCGCGGAGGTTCATCAATGCTTAGAAGCTTTTGAGTTGTGAATGCTAGCCCGGCCAGCCCCTCCAGTGGACGTGTCAACCCTTTAGGCTGCGGTTGAGATTTTGCGAGCAGATCTTGATATGATCCAAGAGGCTAGGGTGCCTGAGTCTGACGCCCCTTCTGCAGAGCCTGCTGAGGAAATAGTGTTGGCTTCTTTTATTGCCACTTCTCAGATTCCACCACCTCCCCCTCGAGAGCATGCCAACAGGCACAGGGTTCGAGAGGAGAATTAGGCTAGGGCAAGGAAGAAGGAGCGCCATGAGATGGAGGCTGCGAGGAGAGCCTCGATTGTTGATGAAAATGCACGCAAGATTAGGGTTGTAGAGTTAGCTGCCGGGGCATGTAGCTCTAGAGATGTGTAGACAGCGAGAACCACGAATGATAGTGTTGTTGCTTATGAGAAAACTACTAAGGGTGTCCAGAGTACAGAGGTAGTGGATTCTGGGGAACCAAAACCACCAACTTGCTGATCGCCGGCACTTTGCTCCTCAGGTTTGCTTCACCTACAACTTATGTATTTCAGTTTTTTTATGCATTGGGTACAATTGCATATCTTTTAGTTGGGGGTGGTGTAAATGGAATGTGAGTGCTAGGGTGAAGTCTGAGTAACCCAATTCACGATCAACTTTTGGGGTTTTCTTGTCTGTGTTCTTTTTTCCCAAAAGACTGATTACATTTATTGTTGAACTTGCATGTTATATCTTCTATACACAGTATAACTCTGAAGCATGATGGCTAAAACAAATAGGATATACCGATATGAAAATGATGCATGACTAGTCATAGTAATTGATAATTGTGTGGCACTATACATGACATAGAGATACACTACTGCATGACCTTGAATCTAAGACTCAAACTAAGTGTCTAATAATCTGGGATTGTAATAAATTTCAAGTGAGTGTGAGGAAAATTTGAAGGATCCACCATTGAGATTGTGCTAGAACTTGCCTTGTTAGTCTTGCTAAAAGTAAGACAAAATGAACAATTAGGAAAAGATCATATGCCTTTGTTCGAATAGTCAATCTTGAGTCAAAAAAAACAGAAAACCAAATGAAGTTAATCCCGTATTGGTCCAAATGATTTAGGACTAAAAACAAATGTTTCTTCTTCACCCCAACTGATCTTCTCTAGGAACAATGTGTTGGCCCTGGTCCCTCCTTGGATATGTGTATCTCAATTTATGACAAACGCATAAGTTGAGGTAGCTAATACAGAAAACAACCTTGTCGTGACCCTGACCTGCCGTGGGTATTGTGAACCTTTACTTATGGAAAGTCATGAGTTGAGGGTGGATGTTATAAGGAATACTCTGGAACTGTGGTTGAAAAAATGAAGAGAAAGAAAGAACAAAAAAGAAGTGACTAAAAAAAAAGAAAAGTCACTTACATATAAGGATAAGAAAGGAAAGTGGCAAGATAAAAAGAAAATTGAGAAATGGGTGAAATAAAAAGATAAAAAGGTTGTACGTTTAGCCGATATGTCAAGGAGGGCAACAAGTCACAAGAGTAAACCTAAATATACCCTACCTGACCCTGAGACTATATTACAAATTAAGAAAGTCCTATCGTGATCCTAAGAGTTGTATGGCAAACATAAAGAAGTGAAAATAAGGGCAAACTTATGGCAATATGTATGAATGAGTTGTGAATTTGTTCTGAGAGTGAGTGTTTAAAAGTAATCCTTACACTCAAAACTGAAATCATTGTGTGAAAAGGAGGAAGTTGTGTTGAAGTGAGGACACTAAATACAATGCTTGAAATATTAGCACATTAGTGAGAAATTGAAAAAGATAGGTGTCAGCGCGTGGTGAGTCTGTGTCATGGTCTGGTTCCACACAATTCAAGCATAATAGTGATAACATGCATAAACATGATGAGAATGATCAGGATTGATAGCCAAATGATTGCGAAATCTAAAATATTGATACTCCTGTATAAAGATTTTGTAGTGAGTCATAGTGCGTCGCTTGAGGAAAAACAACGAATTTAAGTATAGGGCGTTGATATACCGTGGTTTCACAGTATTTTTAATGCTTTTTCCTTAAGTTTAGGGTGTGTCCAAAAGCCTTTTTGTATTGATTTTTATGTACGTTTCTCCTTATTTGCAGGAAATTTGTCCAAAGATGAACGCAGAAGTTTTTGAGCGAGAAATGCAGAAAAGACCACCTACAGAGTTTATGAAGGTCCGTCGAGTCTGTGAAGGTCCGTAGGTGGCATCGTAGTGAGGAGACAAGCTACTGAAGGAAGATGGACGGAATTCCATGACGGACCGTCATAGCCACGACGGTCCGTCCAGCTGGTTCATCATAATGATGAGAGAGTAGTCCAGTACCTAAATTCCAAGAAGTTAAAGTATTATGGAATGAATACTCTCGACAGTCCATCGTGCTTGGAACGGTCTTTCATACTTGTTCGCTAAGGGTAATGAAGAAATCAGCACTAGAATTTGTGAAGTATGGGACGACGAAAGCCATGACGGCCCGTCGTGACCACTACGGTCCGTCACAAGGTCTGTCGACTCAGACGCGTTTTGAGAGATTTTGTGTATTTATAATCCTTCTTTTATCAGGTTTTTGTTTTTATTATAAATATTTTGAAAAAACTCATTTTTGGGGTTAAACTGTTAGACTTTTCGATAATTTTTAGTTTTCTTGTTCAAGTATTGATGAATTAATTTAAGTAATTCATACACTATTTCTGGAATTTATTTTTTGTGGTTTTGTTGATTAATCAAATGAATTTCTGGATTTTATTTTTTCTCATTAAAGTAAGTGCATGAATTATTATATTAAATATATGAATAGTGTAATTATGACCATGGGTAACTAACTCCATAACTAGTGTTGTGGGAACCATGGGTGAATAAAGATGTAAAATCTAACTAAAATAGCAATTCTAGAATAGTGTCTTGCATGTATTGATAATTTTTCATTAAGAAGTCATATTAACGGATTATCAACGTTAGAACTCGCCTTAATGCTACTTGCCGGACAAAGGAGGTACATAGTAGGAAAAGAATTATCAACATAGATTTAGTGTACACTGTCTAATAGTCTAGTGTCAGTTTGTACGAGGTGATAACTTAGTCCAATATCGAATACATTGCTTAATATGAGGTAAAGGTAAGGATTCGTATAGAAACACATGTAGCCGGACCAAGGTGTGGAGTGAAATTTTCAAGATGCCGGACCAAGGATTTAGAGATACATAACTTATCACTTTACATGTAAGATACTAGGAAAGAATTGTTATAGCTAGAATTATCATGTTAGGAACCTGTGGGGAACACTTAAGCCCTAGTTTCTTTTATTAATTGATTAAGCTCCGCAATATGAATCTGTTAGTTGTTTACTTTAATTTAGTTAACTATTTTCATTAATTTAGAAATAAAAAACCCCTTTTTTGTCTTTTGCTTTCTAGGGAAATAGTTGACTAAATAATAGTAATAATAGAATAAAGTTAAGTCTGAACTATTTTCCTCGTGGGATGGATCGCAACCTCATTAGTTGGGTTATTTACATGATACGACCGCTTTAATTCTTATTTTAGAAATAAGTTTGAGACTATCAGATACCCCTTGGACAAATATAAAAAAGTCACACACGAAAGAATAACTTCCTAAAAGAGTGCAAAAAATAAAACATACATATAAGTTCAATGGTAAAATGAAAGAATAATAATTTTTAATGGGGCTTCTTACGAGATGACATCCCCTATCTCTTTCTCGTCTCACCATTACAATACCTTAATTTTTTATTGAGATAAACCACACATATTTTTGACATTGTAATGTGAAAAATTGAAATTAGTAAGTGAAAATCCCATTAGTTACTACTTCTTTATATCATTTATTTTTATGTTACATCATCCATAATTCATAGCTAAACTATGGGCATTGTAATTTTGATAGTAAATTTACTTCTCTTGGATAACGATTGTTAGTATTTGTTTAATTAATTTTATAGTATAAATAAGGAGAAAGAGCAGAAGAATAAGAAAAAAGCTCAATTAAACAAGAAAAAGATACATGTCAATGTTTGGGGATGAGAGACGTCATGTCACTCTTTTAATATTTTGTTTTATATATATAAAATACTTTTTCCTAATTTTATCATTCATGATTGAACTTTATGTCACATATAATATATGTGTCTAGTGTTGTTTCTAGTAAACAACAAATTTTGTTAACATTCATTATAGTACAAAAATTAAAATTACCTATTAAGAATTACAAAAAGTATAAAATAACAAAATATCTATAATAATATTAATATAATAAAAATAATAAGAGGTAATAATTTAATATAATCAAATAAGCGCCATTTATTTGTAATGTATATGCCTGTGGCTTTATTACATGTTATAAAGTTTATTTTTTCATTTGCTAATTCTTTGTTCTATTGTGTTTGAGTGTAGCAATTGTATTTGAGAAATCCTCAGAATTAGGAGCGCCACCATGGTTGTATTGGATTTGGCACCAAAGGAAATGTGTGCATGGATCGAAAAGTTTTTTACTCCATAAAATATCGAAAAATCTCTTTCACCTTTAACAATTTGGTTGAAATATTCTCAATTCTAATAGCTGCAACTTCTACTGATGTATTTAGAAGGAGAAGGATAGCAATAGATACAAAAAGATGAAAGTTACTCATGATGAAACTGAAAATAATATGATTTTGCGTTTTATATGTTAATTGATTCTATGCGTCATTCATTGTATAGTGTTTCAAAATCTCAATTGAATAAATAGACACAGACTTTCTTACCAAAAATAATCAGATATGGTTATTTACCTTAGTATTGAGATTTATGTTATCTTCAATAGATTAAATTGATATAGATTTCGTAATCAAAAAAAGTGGCAAATAAGTCTAGTTACCTTAGCGAAAAGATTTTTTTTATCTCAATTTCAATTATAATATAACGGTGTGTTTAGTATGAAGGAAAATATTTTTTAATTTTCTCATATTTGGTTGGGTTAAATATTTTGGAAAATATTTTTGAAATCAACTCATTTCCCTTATATTTAAGGAAAAATACTTCCCTTCAAGACTTAAGGAAAACATTTTCCAAATGTCCCTTCAAACTTCATACTAATTTTTTTTTTAGAAAATCAATTTAGTTTGTCCCTGAACTCAAACCAGTTCCCCAACCCCCCCCCCCCCCTCCCATGCCTCCAAAAAAAACAATTTGATGCTAGCTTTTAACAAATGTATTTAACTTCAATTTTTTTACCCTAACTCCCTACCACAACGACCAACCCCTCAATAAAAAATCTTAAAAGTTCTTTTTAAAAGATTTCAATTTTTAATTTATTCCCCCCCCCCCCTCAAGTAATCCCTCTACCTGCCCCCTAACCCTTTAAAAAAAACATAAGTTTAATTTTAATAAATGCTTTCTACTGCCAAAAAATTTTCTATGCACCAACCAAACATAAGAAAATAAGACAAAAATCGACTTGTTCTCTAGTAAAACATTTTCTAGAATAACAGTTTTCATAAAAAATATTTTCTTTCATACCAAAAATTTTTCAGGAAAACAGTCTGCCTATCTTTCTATTCATCCATCCATCCCTTTATCTATCGATATATCTATCAATTAATCTTCGTATCAATCCATCCATCCATATATTTATCTATCTCTCTATCTATTCATACATCCACCCATCCATCTATCTATCTATTAATCCATCCATACATACATATATGTGTCTATCTATCTATCTATCTATCTATCTATCTATCTATCTATCTCTCTATCCCTCGATCTATCTATCTATCTATCTATCTATCTATCTATCTATCTATCTATCAATCTATCAATATATTCATCCATCAATCCATCCATGTATATGTCTGTCATATTATTCTTACCAACATTTAAGTTTTACGAGATCATGATTATGCATTTATATTCATGATGATTTTGTCAAACAATTAGATAACTAATTATCAATATCAATTTTATAAGATTTCAATGCATGAACAGAATGAAACAAAATTTTTTGGAGAATGTCCTCCTTCATCTCTGGTGTTAATTGTTCATCCAACATTCAACACATTGAACATATCAAATGTTTTACCTTTACTTTTAAACTAAGTCTTAGCTTGTTCAGGTGTTACTTGTTACACTTTCTAGATGCAAACGTGTCAAATTCATGGCTTAGTGCGATACTATCTCTAACTCACTTGAAGTACCTTGAGATTTATGTTAAAAAATATGTGGATATCTCACATGCTTTATTCAAATTTTAAAGACTCATTTATCTTATTCTCGAAGGACATCGCTCATAGCTATTCGATAATGACACACATAAGATATGAAGTTACCAAGCTGGCATGATAAGCTCAATAATATTCTTGGCATGATCATTTCAATTCTTTTGTTTGTCATTGTGCCCAAAGTAAATTTTATATTCATTATTACTTAAGTAGTAATATTATTTATTTAATATATGATTCATTTAAATTTAACTGTGTATTTACATTCGTCCAACCAAACAAGACAAAGGGAATTACACTGTAGTTATATTGTGGCAAACAAACAGGCCAGTGTAATTATTGGACTGTGTAATTACTAAAAGAATGTCATCAATAGTCTTTTTTCATTAGACTGTGAGTATAGATGAATGACACCATTTAAGTATAGTTTTTCTCTTAATTATTCATACTTGAAATTTAGTAGGTGCATTACACTAATAAGGATTATCATAAATATTTTAATATTTTATCTTTATACATAATTTATCTTTTACCAATTAATATTTGAGTAAGACTATCATATAGAGGTAATTCTTGAAAAAAATATATACTTAACACACATACATACACACATATATATCTATACATATATATCTATGTATATATACATATATGTATATATACATATATATCTATGTATATAAATATATATGTATGTATGAGAAAAGACATGAAGTGACACCTGAAGTTTTCTCGAATTTTGAAAAAGACACCTTGACTAAGGAAATATCCCATTGCCCCCCTATACTATTCCTAACATATATTATTACATCATTTTCGGCTCAATTCATGATTTTAAATGGGAAGTGTAATCACACACAAATCATTGTGTGACACGTGTTAATTCAATTTTGAAATATTATTTTTTAAATTTTAAGTTTTTCTTTATTTCGTTCTCGTTCTTTTTGACTTATTTTAGTTTTATTATTTTTATTTCAATTTATTATTCATCTTCCACCCCAACTTTCAAGCTCCCTCCATTTTCTTTCTTTATTTCTTCTTCTTCGCCTCTCATCCTCACCTAACCCCACACCCATATCAAGTTGAGCCCCTCCATTTTCTTTCTCTTTTCCTCTTCTTATTTGGTCAAATTTGTAATTTTCCAAATTTATACTATTTTTTAGACTTTGTTTAGATACTGATAACCAAACAAATTATTTTTTTAGAAAGATCAATATTTTGAAGGTATCATCATTCAGTTTATCTTATTTCCATAAAAAATTCAAAACTAGAAATGATAATTTTGAAATCATAAGAATTGTCCAAAAATTAAAAAAATTTAATTAAAATTTGGATAAAAAACTAAATAATTCTACTAATCATCTTGTAATCTAACGGGTTTATCACATTTTTCGAAATGTATTGAAATATCTAGATATAATTTTAAAATTAAAGAGAGTTAAATAAATAGTAGAAATAAAAGAGCGATGGGGTTGTGGTAAAAAGTGATAGTGAAAGTGATAAGTTAATGAAGATGAGAATGAATTTTTGGAGAAGAAGGAAGAAAGAAAAGAAAAAAATAATAAGGAGAAAAAGTTAAAATAACAAGAAAAATAAAAATCTTTATTTTATAGTAAAATTAATGTAAAAATAAAATTATATTAGTTTTTTTTAATTTGTTCACGCTCTTTAAGAGTGTGCATACACTCTCCATGCCAGGTGGATAAAAAATGATGTAATAATATCAGGTCAGGATTGTTTATGTAACGACCGTTTTTTGTCGTTTTGAGCACTAGAATTTTTTATGTCAAACAAAAAATACTCTTCGGTAGATTCTAATGGGTGTTTTGGACTATTCATAATTATAATTATAAAATTAGTGGGGTAGTTTTAATAATTTATTTAATTAGTGGTTACAGAAAATAATATTAAAATTAATAGTGGACCACTTTTACTATTTTTATAATAAGTCTTATATAATAACTAAGGAGTAAATATTTTGTAAAAAGAAATAAATAAGGGTTTAGGCAGAAACCAAATCTACAGACTGCAGCTTCGAAGGAGGACAACAATTTCAGGTAAAGAATTAATCTTCGTATATTTAATATTTATGAACATAGACTGTAGGATTAATAATTTAATAATGGCAATGATAATTAGCCGTATAGGAAAAGTTTAAAGGGAACAAAATACATTATTATATTATATTATAAAGTTAAAAGGGTGCATATGTATATTACTTAATTTTAGATGAATGGTGAAAGAAAATTTAGGCCTAAATATTAATGTTGTAAGGATTGGAATATGCAAGAGTAGGCATATATGGGTGGACATTTTCGCTGCCACTGGTTTCACAACTAGTGGCTTCCAGTTTTATAGTTTTGTTAACATGTTATTCAATAAGTTTTGGTATATTGAGATAAGGTAATTAAATATTAAGTGTAATAAATTCTTTTAATGACATTAAGGTTATGGTATTCAGAGAAATAAAGACTTAACCTTAGCCTTGAATATAAGAAATAAGATACTTGATATATTAATGGACCTCAAGACTAAGAATTTCAATATAGATTTGTGTTTGATGATTTTTGGGTCTAGACTAAATATAGTAACATGGGTGTTTATAGATTCCTTAACTTATAAATAATATATATATATATATATATATGATTGATTGATTGAAAAGGTTCATAGACATTGAGGAAAGCAAAGGCATAGGAGAGGTAGCTTGCTTGATTTCTGTACTTCGGTGGAGGTAGGTTATGGTTTATTTCTATGTGATAGAAAAACTCTAAATAGCGATTGATTATATATTGAGTGATAGTGTAAAGTATCCTATGTACTTGATTGTGTGGTCTTTGGTTGGCCTAAAATTATGAGATTGTTGAATTTCTAATCTTGAACCCTCTCGATTAAAATGACGCCTTGAATAAAGAAAGCTTGATGAAATAAATAATGAGATAATTGGATCGGAGTGTCACGTTCCAACACGGTATTATAGGATCGAAGTGTCACGTTCCGACACAATATATGTGAGCGGAATGTCACGTTCCGACACAATAACATTAAAGGAAAGGTGTCTTGAAGTAACTAAATATACTTAATCTCAAGGAACCTGTTTCCAAATGATTATGGTGTGGAGGCATACGTCCTCATAGGTTTGCTTGATGTTGTGATTGATGGTGTACCTATTATGGTGTTGTTGTCAATGGTTCATGTGTTTGTTGCTTGCCACCTGTTAAGTATTGTAGTTGATTTTATATTATTAATCAATATATATTGGTTTCTATTTTGAGTTGGCCGATGATACCTACTCAGTACGTGTTCCTTGTACTGACCCCTACTTGTATTTTCTTCTTTGTTATTTTGTGGAGTGCAGCAAGTGTACCATTGACTTCGGCTCGCCCTCAGCTCTATCCAGTCTCTAGCACATCAGAGTTCAATGTGAGCTATTATTTATAGCTCGTGTTGGATTCTCTCATTCACGTCTTGATGTCTTTGAATTTCGGACATAGACCATCTTTTTTTGTATTTGGGTTTTTAAATACTCTTAGACTTGGTTATTTGAGGATAAATGTCCTTGATGTGATGACTTCCAGATTATGGGGATAATAAGTGTTAAACTTTAGAAATTTATTTAATTGTTTACGTTAATATGTTTTGGATCTTCCGCATTATTTTTGTTATTCATAGTTGATCTATTAGTAAATGTTGGAGTTTAGATTGGTTGGTTTGATCAGCTAGGAGGTTAAGTGTGGGTGCCACTCATGACTCATTTTGGGTCGTGAAAAACTTTAAATATAAGTGTTAGGTTCGTTGGTCTCATCACACAAGGACAAGTCTAGTAGAGTCTTGAGGAACGGTATGGGGACGCCTTTACTTTTCTTCGAGAGGCTATAAGAATTAAGGAAAACTCTATTCTTTCTTTCTTTCGTGCTATTACTTAGATCCAATTGGTATCTGGGTGATACAAATTGGTATTTGAACTTCTCACTCTATTTCACAGATGGTTAGAACTAGAGCAACAACTGTGCCAACACAAACACCAGCAAGAAAGGGTGCGTCTAAGCCAACGGTTGGGGCCGTAACTCAAGGAGGAGAAGTGACAAGAAGCCGTGATAGAGGTCACAGGAAGACACCCACAAGAGGCAAAGGACAAACATTTGGTCTAGCTAGGAATAGAGCAATGATTCCTCCACCGACTGATGAGGTAGTGAGAGAGGGTGAAGAAGGGGAAAATGAGCAGATTCAGGATAAGGAAGTACCACCCCAACCTACACAAAGGATGATTAATCAGGTTCTTACTTAACATAGCGGGTTATCTGATCAGGGCCAGACACCTCCATTGTTTTCTACACCAGCACCTCAGGTTCAAGGGGTACAACATGCAGCTGCTGTGGCTCCCCGCATGGAAGCATTATTGGAAGTAGGAACTTATCCTCGATTGACTACAGGGTCTATAATGATTGGTGATCAGCATGAACTTTTCATTAAGTTCTTAAAGTTGAAACCTCCAGTCTTCAAGTGTGCTGAATTTGAAGATGCCTATGATTTTCTGGTTGATTGTCATAAGCTGCTACATAAGATGGACATAGTAGAACGATTTGGTGTGGAGTTTGTGACCTTTCAGTTTGAGGGGGATCCCGAAATGTGGTGGCGGTTGTATGTTGAGTGTCAACCAGCAAAGGCACCACTTATGACTTGGGCATAATTTTCTAGCTTATTTATGGAAAAGTATATACCCCGGACTTTGAGGGATAAGAGGAGAGATGAGAGATGAGTTCTTGAGTCTAGAGAAAGGAAGGATGTTTGTTGCTGCTTATGAGGCCAAGTTTCATGCACTATTAGGTATTCCACTCAGCTTTGCTTCAGTCCACAAGAGCGGATTGGCCGCTTTGTGAAAGGATTGAGGTCAGATTTGCCGATTCCAGCGTGCTGCAACAAAATCTTTTCAAGAAGTGGTTGATTATGTGATAGAGGTAGAGGGGGTGAAGGTAGACGACTTTACCACAGCATCGACATTTAAGAAGTTTCATAAGGGAGGTGAGTTTAGTGGTTCTTACTCCTGAGGGCAGAGTTTAGGAGGCTATCCAGCCCTTCATATTCAGTCTTCATTGCAGGCTTTAGTTGGGGGTCCGTCGCAGACCAGTCAACCTTTTTCTAAGTATAGAGGTTATCTCCAGACTTCGTCATTTCACAAAGACCTATACTTGACCCCAGGACTTGTTATGGATGTGGAGAGGCTGGACATATTAGGAAATATTGTCCAAAACAGAGTTACAGATCCTCAGTAGTTAGCGGTAGAGGTCATCATTGTAGAGGTCGCCATTCTGGAGGACGTGGTGTCCAAGGTAGTGGCGGTCACCAGTTAAGTCGGGGTGGCGGGCAAGTTGGAACTACTGCAGCGCAGCTTGGTAGGGTCAATGGACAGACTGATGATAAGGCCCACTGTTATGCTTACCCCGGGAGGTCTGAAGCAGACACATCTGATGTTGTTATCACATACTCTTTTGGTCTGTGATTGCATGACTTCTGTACTGTTTGATTCTAGATCCACGTTTTCATATGTATCTTCCTCATTAGGTACTGGTCTTGGGTTATATTGTGATTTGCTTGACATGCCTATTGTGTCTCTACTCCTGTGGGTGAGTCTGTGATAGTTGAGAAGGTGTATAAGTCTTGCCTTATGACTCTTATGGGGAGCAATACTTATGTAGATTTGATTATTCTAGAGATGGTTGATTTTGATGTAATTCTGGGTATGACTTGGCTTTCTCCAAATTTTGCAATCTTAGATTGTAATGCTAAAACTTTGACATTGGCCAATCCTAGGACAGATCCGCTAGTGTGGGAGGGTGACTATATTTCCACTCAGTTCATATTATCTCTTTTCTTCGTGCTAAGAGGATGGTGAGTAAGGGTTGTTTAGCTTTCTTGGAAGATCTTTGGGATGTACTTCCAATGTACCTTCGATTGAGTCTGTTTTGATAGTCCGTGAGTTTCTGGATGTGTTTCCTGCAAACCTTCCTGGTATGCCACCGGATAGGGATATTGATTTTTATATTCATTTGGAGCCTGGTACTCGCCCCATTTCCATTCCCCCTTATAGAAGGCTCTAGCTCAATTAGGGGAGTTAAAGGCCCAACTTCAGGAGTTGTTAGGTAAAGGTTTTATTAGACCGATTGCATCCCCTTGAGGTGCTCCTATTTTATTTGTGAAGAAGAAAGATGGATGTTTTCGGATGTGCATAGACTACAGGCAGCTGAAAAACGTAACTATTAAGAACAAGTATCCTCTTCTCTAAAATTAATTTGAGATCCGGTTATCATTAATTGAGAATACGGGCAACAAATGTGCCAAAGACTGCTTTTTGAACCACGCATTATGAATTCTTAGTAATGTCTTTTGGGCATAAGAATACCCCTGCTGCTTTCATGAGCCTGATGAACGAGATTTTTAAGCCATATCTGGACCTCTATGTTATTGTTTTTATTGATTATATGCTGATATACTTAAAGAGCAGGGAAGAACATGAGGAGCATTTGAGAATTGTATTGGACCTGTTAAGGGAGAAAAGGCTTTATGCCAAATTCTCCAAATATGAGTTTTGGCTATATTCAGTGTCCTTCTTGGGGCACGTGGTTTCTAAGGATGGAGTGATGGTGGATCCTTCTAAGATTGAAATAGTGAAGAGTTGGGTAACACCTACTAATTTTTCAGAGGTAAGGAGCTTTGTTGGTTTAGTTAGCTACAATAGTGGATTCGTCAAGGGATTTTCTTCTATTGCTTCCCAGTTGACAAATTTGACTAAGCAGACTATTCCATTTGTATGGTCGGACGAATGTGAAGAAAGCTTACAGAAACTCAAGACCTTGTTGACTACTGCACCAATTCTTACCTTGCCAGTGGAAGGTAAGATTTTTATTATTTATTGTGATGCATCTTATTTTGGTTTGGTGCACTGCTAATGCAAGAGAGGAATGTAATTGCTTATGCTTTGAGGCAATTGAAAGTGCATGAACGTAACCATCCGACCCATGATTTGGAGTTGGCTGCAGTTGTATTTTCATTAAGGCAATAGAGACATTATCTATATGGGATCAAGTGTGAAGTTTATACAGATCATCGTAGCTTACAATATGTCTTTACTCAAAAATATTTAAATTTGAGGCAGAGGAGGTGGATGGAACTATCGAAAGACTATGATATTACTATTTTGTATCACCCAGAAAAAGGTAATGTTGTGGAAGATGCTTTAAGTAGAAAATCAGGGAGCATGGGTAGTTTAGCCCACTTACAAGTTTCTAGACGCCCATTGGCTAGAGAGGTTTAGATTCTGTCTAATGACTTTATGAGGCTGGAAGTACTAGAGAAAGGAGGATTTTTGGCCAGTGTGGAGGAAAAATCTTCTTTTCTTGACAAGATAAAGGGAAATCAGTTTGCTTATAAGAAGGTGAGCCTAATTTGAGATATGGTATTGCAAGGAGAGGCTAAAGAGGCAGTAATTGATGAAGAATGCGTCTTGAGGATTAAGGGAAGAGTATGTGTGCCGCATGTAGATGATTTGATTCATATTATTCTTACAAAGGCTTATAGTTCGAGGTATTCTATACATCCTGGTGCAACCAAGATGTATCGTGATCTAAGGCAACATAATTGGTGGAGTAGAATGAAGCGTAACATTGTGGATTTTGTTGCCCAATGCCCGAATTTTCAGCAGGTAAAGTATGAACATTAGAGGCCTGGATGTACACTTCATAAAATGCCCATTCCTGAATGGAAGTGGTAAAGAATTGCAATGGATTTCGTAGTTGGTCTTCCAAAGACATTGGGTAAGTTTGATTCTATTTGGGTAATTGTTGAAAGGTTAACTGTGTCTTCTCACTTCATTCCGGTTAAGATGAATAACAATGCAGAGAAGTTGGCCAAACTCTATGTCTCTGAGATTGTTCGATAGCATGGAGTTCCACTTTCCATCATATCAGATAGAGGTACGCAAGTTACTTCTAAGTTTTGGAGGACATTACATGCTGAATTAGGTACTAGACTGGATCGTAGTACTGCATTTCACCCTCAGACCGATGGTCAATCTGAGCAAACGATTCAAGTGTTGGAGGATATGCTTCGTGCATGTGTCATAGAATTTTGTGGTCATTGGGATAAATTTTTACCCTTAGTAGAGTTTCGTACAACAATAGTTATCGTTTGAGTATTGATATGGCCCCATTTGAAGCATTGTATGAAAGGATATGTTGTTCTCCCATTGGTTGGTTTGATGCATTTGAGGTGAGACCTTAGGGTACTAATATTCTGAGGGAATCATTACAAAAAGTGAAATTTATTCAAGAATAGCTTTTAGCAGCTCAGGATAGGCAGAAGGAATATGCCGATCGAAAGGTTAGGGACTTGGATTTTATGGAGAGTGAACAAGTCTTGCTAAAGGTTTCACCCATGAAAGGTGTGATGCGGTTTGATAAGCGCGTTAAGCTTAATCCGAGGTATATTTGTCCATTTGAAGTTCTGAAGTGCGTGGGGGAGGTGGCCTATGAATTGGCATTGCCTCCAGGGTTGTCAGGAGTTCACCCAGTATTTCATGAGTCTATGCTGAAAAAATACCATGGTGATGGAAATTACATTATTTGTTGGGATTCAGTTCATATTGATGAGAATCTGTCTTATAAGGAGGAGCCTGTTACTATTCTAGGTAGGGAGATCCGCAAGTTGAGATCAAAGGAGATTGCATCTACCAAGGTTCAGTGGAAGAATCGGCCAGTTGAAGAGTCCACTTGGGAGAGTGAGGTTGATATGCAATAAAGATATCCACATCTTTTTACAGATTCAAGTACTCTATCTCTCCCTCGCCTTTCTTCCTATGATCGTTCGACGACGAACGATGGGTAAATTGGTATCTATTGTAACGACGATTTTCGGTCGCTTTGAGCACTAGAATTTTTTATGTAAAACAAAAAATACTTTTCGATAGATTCTAATGGGTGTTTTGGACTATTCATAATTAAAATAATAAAATTAGTGGGGTAGTTTTAATTATTTATTTAGTTAGTGGTTAGAGAAAATAATATTAAAATTAATAGTGGACCACTTTTACTATTTTTATAATTAGTTTTATATAATAACTAAGGAGTAAATATTATGTAAAAAGAAATAAATAAGGGTTTAGGCAGGAACCAAATCAGCAGACTGCAGCCTCGAAGGAGGACGAAAATTTGAGGTAAAGAATTAATCTTCGTAAATTTTATATGTATGAACATAGATTGTAGG
This sequence comes from Solanum lycopersicum, assembly GCF_036512215.1. Lineage (NCBI taxonomy): Eukaryota > Viridiplantae > Streptophyta > Magnoliopsida > Solanales > Solanaceae > Solanum > Solanum lycopersicum. Next base: position 16,269,621 of record NC_090810.1, read on the forward strand.
ATTAATAATTTAATAACAGCAATGATCATTAGCCATAGAGGACAAGTTTTAAGGGAACAAAATACATAATTATATTATATTCTAAAGTTAAAAGGGTGCATATGTATTGTACTTAATGTTAGATGAATGGTGAGAGAAAATTTAGGCCGAAATATTAATGGTGTAAGGATTGGAATATGCAAGTGTAGGCATATATGGGTGGACTTTTCGCTGCCACTGGTTCGCAACCAGTGGCTTCTAGTTTTATAGTTTTGTTAACATGTTATTCAATAAGTTTTGGTATATTGAGCTAGGTAATTAAATATTAAGTGTACCATATTATTTGAATGACATTAAGGTTATGTTATTCAGAAAAATAAAGACTTAACCTTAGGCTTGAATACAAAAAATAAGATACTTGACATATTAATGGACCTCAAGACTAAGAATTTGAGTATAGATTTGTGTTTGATGATTTTTGGGTCTAGACTAGATATAGTAACATGGGTGTTTATAGACTCATTAACTTACAATATATATATATATATATATATATATATATATATATATATATATATATATATATATATATA